>NW_027138522.1:32500-42500 GCF_035084215.1 Heptranchias perlo | reverse complement strand
AGTTGCCAAATGTAAATTTGGTTAATGAGTTGCCACTTCAACTTTTCACTGCGGTTGGTTACAGTTAGTGTTCTCGGGCTTAATAGTCGCCCAAGGGGGGTGATTGTGGGGTAGTGCCCGGGAGGGTGAGCTTTTAATTCGGCAGGAGGCATGTGGGGCCCTGGAGAACTCATCAACCTGTCAGTCAATGAGTTGTCACCAATGCAGTTGGTTAATGAGTTGCCAAATGTAAAGTTGGTTAATCAGTTGCCAAATATAAATTTGGTTAATGAGTTGCCACTTCAACTTTTCACTGCGGTTGGTTACAGTTAGTGTTCTCGGGCTTAATAGTCGCCCAAGGGGTGTATAGCGGTCGATGGCCGTTGTGGAGTGCGTTTATTGTGGGTTGATTTTGACTTTGCCTGGCTGGTGGAATTTGTGGGAGGCAGGCAAGGGGATTGGTGTGGGTTGGTTGGCCGGAAGGGAGCTGCTTGCATTGGGGTGTTATCCTGACTTTGTTTCGCTGGTGAGAGTAGGCAGCGGCAGGCAGGCAAGCGGAATGTCGTGTGGGGTGCAGTGAGAGGTTGTAATGACGCTGCTTTGCAGCTGACCATGTGCCCTGATTTGTGACGCCCGTTTGGAGGCTGATATCTCAGGAAGGCCGAGGCCGATTTCCTCCGGGTATGGCTCGTTGCGTGCGGCAGGAGGAGGCGCAGCGTACGGTACCGAGCACTGGGAGGTGCGGTGCTGCCCGCCGGAGTGACAGCGAAAGGCTGCGCACCGCTTTCCGCCTGGTAACTCGGCGTCCGTGAGACCGACCGACTCCGCTTTATCGCCGGAGCTAGAGTGGGGCAAGGGGCACGGTTGAGTACCGGAAGGATGACGTTCGCACACGGGGAAGTCGAGTGCCGGGCCGCTGAAAGCGAGCAGGGTGCCACCGACTCTTCGGGCCCACTCGGAGGCTGATATCTCAGGAAGGCCGAGGCCGATTTCCTCCGGGTATGGCTCGTTGCGTGCGGCAGGAGGAGGCGCAGCGTACGGTACCGAGCACTGGGAGGTGCGATGCTGCCCGCCGGAGTGACAGCGAAAGGCTGCGCACCGCTTTCCGCCTGCTAACTCGGCGTCCGTGAGACCGACCGACTTCGCTTTACCGCCGGAGCTAGAGTGGGGCAAGGGGCACGGTTGGGTACCGGAACGATCACGTTCGCACACCGGGAAGTCGAGTGCCGGGTCTCGAAACGGAGCCGGGTCGGCCCAATTTAAAACGGAGAATAGAGTGCTGCCCTCTGCGGGTGAAAACCTGGAAGTACGTTGGTTAATGATTTCCAGTTCACCCCGCTTGGTCAGGCCCACTCGGAGGCGGATAACTCCGGAACGCCGAGGCCGATTTCCTCCGGGTATGGCTCGTTGCGTGCGGCAGGAGGCGGCGCAGCGTACGGTACCGAGCACTCGGAGATGCGGTGCTGCCCGCCGGAGTGACAGCGAAAGGCTGCGCACCGCTTTCCGCCTGGTAACTCGGCGTCCGTGAGACCGACCGACTCCGCTTTAGCACCGGAGCTAGAGTGGGGCAAGGGGCACCGAAGGGTACCGGAACGATCACGTTCGCATACCGGGAAGTCGAGTGACGGGCCGCTGAAAGCGAGCAGGGTGCCACCGCTCGGGGCCCCGGTTTGTCCGTCCCACCCGGAGGCCCATATCTCCGGAAGGCACAGGCCGATTTCCTCCGGGTATGGCTCGTTGTGTGCGGCCGGACCAGGCGCAGCGGACGGTACCGAGCACTGGGAGGTGCGATGCTGCCCGCCGGAGTGACAGCGAAAGGCTGCGCACCGCTTTCCGCCTGCTAACTCGGCGTCCGTGAGACCGACCGACTCCGCTTTACCGCCGGAGCTAGAGTGGGGCAAGGGGCACGGTTGAGTACCGGAAGGATGACGTTCGCACACCGGGAAGTCGACTAGCGGGCCGCCGAAAGCGAGCTCGGGGCCCCGGTTTGTCCGTCCCACCCGGAGGCCCATATCTCCGGAAGGCACAGGCCGATTTCCACCGGGTATGGCTCGTTGTGTGCGGCCGGACCAGGCGCAGCGGACGGTACCGAGCACTCGGAGGTCGGGCGCTGCCCGCCGGAGGTACAGCGAAAGGCTGCAAACCACTTTCCGCCGCCTCCCTCCGCGGGCGTGAGACCGACGGTCGTCGGGTTTAGTTCCGCGGCTAGAGCAGGACGAGGGGCAGCGAACGGTACCGGAACGAACCCGGTCGCACACCGGGAAGTCGAGTGCCGGGTCTCGAAACGGAGCCGGGTCGGCCCAGTTTAAAACGGAGAAGAGAGTGCTGCCCTCTGCGGGTGAAAACATGGAAGTACGTTGGTTAATGATTTCCAGTTCACCCCGCTTGGTCAGGCCCACTCGGAGGCGGATAACTCCGGAACGCCGAGGCCGATTTCCTCCGGGTATGGCTCGTTGCGTGCGGCAGGAGGAGGCGCAGCGTTCGGTACCGAGCACTCGGAGGTGCGGTGCTGCCCGCCGGAGTGACAGCGAAAGGCTGCGCACCCCTTTCCGCCTGCTAACTCGGCGTCCGTGAGACCGACCGACTCCGCTTTAGCACCGGAGCTAGAGTGGGGCAAGGGGCACCGAAGGGTACCGGAACGATGACGTTCGCACACCGGGAAGTCGAGTGCCGGGCCGCCGAAAGCGAGCAGGGTGCCACCGCTCGGGGCCCCGGTTTGTCCGTCCCACCCGGAGGCCCATATCTCCGGAAGGCACAGGCCGATTTCCTCCGGGTATGGCTCGTTGTGTGCGGCCGGACCAGGCGCAGCGGACGGTACCGAGCACTCGGAGGTCGGGCGCTGCCCGCCGGAGGTACAGCGAAAGGCTGCAAACCACTTTCCGCCGCCTCCCTCCGCGGGCGTGAGACCGACGGTCGTCGGGTTTAGTTCCGCGGCTAGAGCAGGACGAGGGGCAGCGAACGGTACCGGAACGAACCCGGTCGCACACCGGGAAGTCGAGTGCCGGGTCTCGAAACGGAGCCGGGTCGGCCCAGTTTAAAACGGAGAAGAGAGTGCTGCCCTCTGCGGGTGAAAACATGGAAGTACGTTGGTTAATGATTTCCAGTTCACCCCGCTTGGTCAGGCCCACTCGGAGGCGGATAACTCCGGAACGCCGAGGCCGATTTCCTCCGGGTATGGCTCGTTGCGTGCGGCAGGAGGAGGCGCAGCGTTCGGTACCGAGCACTCGGAGGTGCGGTGCTGCCCGCCGGAGTGACAGCGAAAGGCTGCGCACCCCTTTCCGCCTGCTAACTCGGCGTCCGTGAGACCGACCGACTCCGCTTTAGCACCGGAGCTAGAGTGGGGCAAGGGGCACCGAAGGGTACCGGAACGATGACGTTCGCACACCGGGAAGTCGAGTGCCGGGCCGCCGAAAGCGAGCAGGGTGCCACCGCTCGGGGCCCCGGTTTGTCCGTCCCACCCGGAGGCCCATATCTCCGGAAGGCACAGGCCGATTTCCTCCGGGTATGGCTCGTTGCGTGCGGCCGGACCAGGCGCAGCGGACGGTACCGAGCACTCGGAGGTCGGGCGCTGCCCGCCGGAGGTACAGCGAAAGGCTGCAAACCACTTTCCGCCGCCTCCCTCCGCGGGCGTGAGACCGACGGTCGTCGGGTTTGTTTCCGCGGCTAGAGCAGGACGAGGGGCAGCGAACGGTACCGGAAGGAACCCGGTCGCACACCGGGAAGTCGACTAGCGGGCCGCCGAAAGCGAGCACGGGGCCCCGGTTTGTCCGTCCCACCCGGAGGCCCATATCTCTGGAAGGCACAGGCCGATTTCCACCGGGTATGGCTCGTTGTGTGCGGCAGGACCAGGCGCAGCGGACGGTACCGAGCACTCGGAGGTCGGGCGCTGCCCGCCGGAGGTACAGCGAAAGGCTGCAAACCACTTTCCGCCACCTCCCTCCGCGGGCGTGAGACCGACGGTCGTCGGGTTTGTCTCCGCGGCTAGAGCAGGACGAGGGGCAGCGAACGGTACCGGAACGAACCCGGTCGCACACCGGGAAGTCGACCAGCGGGCCGCCGAAAGCGTGCTCGGGTCCCCGGTTTGTCTGTCCCACCCGGAGGCTGATATCTGAGGAAGTCCGAGGCCGATTTCCTCCGGCTAACTCGGCGGGCAATGTGTCCCCCCCCCACCATCTTCGGCTGATTACCGTGGCTGGACCGGATCAAGGAGCAACGGAACCGTGCCAGAACGACGTCGGTCGGACGGCGTGAACTGATAGTGCCGAGGCCGGAAACCGAGCCGGAAATGTGCACCGATTTATTGGTCCCACTCGCAGGCCCATATCTCCGGAAGGCCGAGGCCGATTTCCTCCGGGTATGGTTCGCTGCGTGCAGCCGGAAGGGGAGCAGCGGACGGCACTGAGCAGCCGGAGGTGCGGCGCTGCCCGCCGGAGCTGCAAGCGAAAGGCTGCGCACCGCTTTCCGCTGGCTAACTCGGCGGCCGTCAGGCCGACCGACTCCGCTTCAGCACGGGAGCTGGAGTCGGGCAAGGGGCACCGAAGGGTACCGGAAGGATCACGTTCGGACACCGGGAAGTCGAGTGCCGGGCCGCCGAAAGCGAGCTCGGGGCCCCGGTTTGTCCGTCCCACCCGGAGGCCCATATCTCGAGAAGGCACAGGCCGATTTCCTCCGGGTTTGGCTCGCTGCGTGCGGCCGGACGAGGCGCAGCGAACGGTACCGAGCACTCGGAGGTGCGGCGCTGCCCGCCGGAGGTACAGCGAAAGGCTGCAAACCGCTTTCCGCCTCCTCTCCCCTCGGGCGTGAGACCGACGGTCGTCTGGTTTGCTTCCGCGGCAAGAGCAGGACGAGGGGCACCGAGCGGTACCAGAACGAACCCGGTCGCACACCGGGATGTCGAGTGCCCGGCCCAAACCCGCTACCCCCCCCCCCACCCGAAAGCGAGCCACGGTTTGTGGATTAAAAGTGAAGCGGCAAAGATTTGTAAAACAGCGTGAAATGATGAACCAGAAGCCCAAAGTAATGGTGGGAATAAAAGTTCCGAAATGTGAAATGGTGAACCAGAAGTTGTGTGAACTGTTTAACCCAAAGTGGCAAAAATGGATTAAAAGGGGTGAAATGATCGACCGCAAAGCAGGGCAAGCATTAAACAAAAGCAGCAGCATTTTTTAAAAAGGGACAAATGGTTTACCAGAATCCCAAAAGAATGCTCAGAGACTTAAGTGCCAAAGGGGAAATGGTTAACCAGTAGCTGGGTGAACTGTTTAACCAAAAGTGGGAAAAAGGATTAAAAGGGGTGAAATGATTAACCAGAAGGCGAAAGCAATGTGCCGCGTCAAAGTCCTAAAGGGGAAAAGGTTGACCATAAAGCAGGGAAATGATTAAACCAAAGCAGAAAAATTCAGTAAAAAGGGGCAAATGGTTAACCAGAAGTTGGGTGAACTGCTTAACCAAAAGTGGGAAAGAGGATTAAAAGGGGAGAAATGTTGAACCAGATGTCGAAAACAATGCGCGGCGATGAAGTCTGAAAGAGGAAAAGGTTGACCGCAAAGCAGGGAAAGGATTAAACAGAAGCAGCAATATCTTTTAAAAAGGGACAAATGGTGAACCAGAATCCCAAAAGAATGCTCAGAGACTTAAGTCCCAAAGGGGCAAATGGTTAACCAGAAGCTGGGTGAACTGTTTAACCAAAAGTGGGAAAAAGGATTAAAAGGGGTGAAATGATTAACCAGAAGGCGAAAGCAAAGTGCGGCGGCGAAGTCCTAAAGGAGAAAAGGTTGACCAGAAAGCAGGGAAACGATTAAACAAAAGCGGCAACATTTTTTAAAAAGTGGCAAATGGTTAACCAGAATCCCAAAATAATGCTCAGAGACTTAAGTCCCAAAGGGGCAAATGGTTAACCAGAAGCTGGGTGAACTGTTTAACCAAAAGTGGGAAAAAGGATTAAAATGTTGTGAAATGATTAACCAGAAGGCGAAAGCAAAGTGCGGCGGCGAAGTCCTAAAGGGGAAAAGGTTGACCATAAAGCAGGGAAATGATTAAACAAAAGCAGAAAAATTCAGTAAGAAGGGGCAAATGGTTAACCAGAAGCTGGTTGAACTGCTTAACCAAAAGTGGCAAAAAGGATTGAAAGGGGAGAAATGTTTAACCGGATGTCGTAAACAAGGTGCGGCGATGAAGTCGGAAAGAGGAAAAGGTTGACCAGAAAGCAGGGAAAGCATTAAACAAAAGCAGCAACATTTTTTAAAAAGTGGCAAATGGTTAACCAGAATCCCAAAAGAATGCTCAGAGACTTAAGTCCCAAAGGGGAAATGGTGAACCAGAAGCTGGGTGAACTGGTGAACCAAAAGTGGGAAAAAGGATTAAAAGGGGAGAAATGTTTAACCAGAAGGCAAAAGCAAAGTGCGGCGGCGAAGTCCAAAAGGGGAAAAGGTTGACAAGAAAGCAGGGAAATGATTAAACCAAAGCGGAAAAATTCAGTAAAATGGGGCAAATGGTTAACCAGAAGCTGGGTGAAATGGTTAACCAAAAGTGGCAAAAAAAGATTTAAAGGGGAAAAATGATTAACCAGAAGTCGACAACAATGCGCGGCGATGAAGTCTGAAAGGGGAAAAGGTTGACCACATAGCAGGGAAACGATTAAACAAAAGCGGCAAAATTTTTAAAAAAGTGGCAAATGATTAACCAGAATCCCAAAAGAATGCTCAGGGACTAAGTCCCAAAGGGGAAATGGTTAACCAGAAGCTGGGGGAAATGGTTAACCAAAAGTTGCAAAAATGATTAAAAGGGGTGAAATGATCAACCAGAAGTCGAAAATTATGTGCGGCGGTGAAGTCTGAAAGAGGGAAAGGTTGACCAGAAAGCATTAAACAAAAGTGGCAACATTTTAAAAAAATTGGCAAATGGTTAACCAGAATCCCAAAAGAATGCTCAGAGACTAAGTCCCAAAGGGGAAATGGTTAACCAGAAGCTGGGGGAAATGGTTAACCAAAAGTTGCAAAAATGATTAAAAGGGGTGAAATGATTAACCAGGAGGCTAAAGCAATGTGCTGCGGTGAAGTCCTAAAGGGGAAAAGGTTGACCAGAAAGCAGGGAAAGCATTAAACAAAAGCGGCAACATTTTTTAAAAAGTGGCAAATGATTAACCAGAATCCCAAAAGAATGCTCAGAGACCAAGTCCCAAAGGGGAAATGGTTAACCAGAAGCTGGGGGAAATGGTTAACCAAAAGTTGCAAAAATGATTAAAAGGGGTGAAATGATTAACCAGGAGGCTGAAGCAATGTGCCGCGGTGAAGTCCTAAAGGGGAAAAGGTTGACCACAAAGCAGGGAAAGCATTAAACAAAAGCGGCAACATTTTTAAAAAAGTGGCAAATGATTAACCAGAATCCCAAAAGAATGCTCAGAGACTAAGTCCCAAAGGGGAAATGGTTAACCAGAAGCTGGGGAAATGGTTAACCAAAAGTTGCAAAAATGATTAAAAGGGGTGAAATGATTAACCAGGAGGCTAAAGCAATGTGCCGCGGTGAAGTCTGAAAGAGGGAAAGGTTGACCAGAAAGCATTAAACAAAAGTGGCAACATTTTTAAAAAATTGGCAAATGATTAACCAGAATCCCAAAAGAATGCTCAGAGACTAAGTCCCAAAGGGGAAATGGTTAACCAGAAGCTGGGGGAAATGGTTAACCAAAAGTTGCAAAAATGATTAAAAGGGGTGAAATGATTAACCAGGAGGCTGAAGCAATGTGCCGCGGTGAAGTCTGAAAGAGGGAAAGGTTGACCAGAAAGCATTAAACAAAAGTGGCAACATTTTTAAAAAAGTGGCAAATGATTAACCAGAATCCCAAAAGAATGCTCAGAGACCAAGTCCCAAAGGGGAAATGGTTAACCAGAAGCTGGGGGAAATGGTTAACCAAAAGTTGCAAAAATGATTAAAAGGGGTGAAATGATTAACCAGGAGGCTGAAGCAATGTGCCGCGGTGAAGTCTGAAAGAGGGAAAGGTTGACCAGAAAGCATTAAACAAAAGTGGCAACATTTTTTAAAAATTGGCAAATGATTAACCAGAATCCCAAAAGAATGCTCAGAGACCAAGTCCCAAAGGGGAAATGGTTAACCAGAAGCTGGGGGAAATGGTTAACCAAAAGTTGCAAAAATGATTAAAAGGGGTGAAATGATTAACCAGGAGGCTGAAGCAATGTGCCGCGGTGAAGTCTGAAAGAGGGAAAGGTTGACCAGAAAGCATTAAACAAAAGTGGCAACATTTTTTAAAAATTGGCAAATGGTTAACCAGAATCCCAAAAGAATGCTCACAGACTAAGTCCCAAAGGGGAAATGGTTAACCAGAAGCTGGGTGAAATGGTTAACCAAAAGTTACAAAAATGATTAAAAGGGGTGAAATGATCAACCAGAAGTCGAAAACAATGTGCGGCGATGAAGTCCTAAGGTGGAAAAGTTACCCAGAAGGCAGGGAAATGATCAAACGAAAGCAGCCAAAAAATTATTAAAAGAGGGGAACTGATGAACCAAAAGATGAGAAACGGCCCGCAGAGACTAAGTCCAAAACGGGAACTGGTGAACCGGAAATGATTAACCAAAAACTAAGTCCGAAGAGGGAACTGGTAAACCAGAACTGAGTAACCAGATTTTTAAAATTAATTATAAATGGGGAAACGATTGAGCAAAAGGCGGAAATTAAGTCACAGGGACCAGGTCCGAAAGGGCAAGAGGTTACCCCGTAGGGGGCATTCGTCAACTCAATCTGAAAATTTTGGAGGCAAATCTGACCAAAATGCGGAAATCGGACCACACCGCGAGGGGCGCCATTCGACGGGGCAGGGGTAGACGCGTCGAACGGTGCCTGAAGGTCCCGGCTGCGACACGTGAGTCCGGAGATATGGCCAGTCAAAGTCTGATGGGAGGTACCGAAGCCGAAAAATCGAAACGCGTTTGCGGCGATTCGGTGTCAGAAAGTCGGTCACGAATTCAAATTCGTCCCGCTGATTCGCCAATTGCCAGCCGGTTCCGGGGGGATTGGCGGGGTACCTGCAGGATAGTAAGAGGTGGCATGTCGAGACTTAGCCTGTTTACCAGACTTGTGTCCAGCGCCTCCAGGTCTGCAGAGACCGACCCGGGCTGCCGCCCAACCGACTTTTAAGCCTTTTGGGAGTGGGAATTTTTCCCATTTTTCCCCATTTTTCGGGTTTTTTGGTCGGGCTTGAAAACGGCGGCCCCGAGGCCTCCCGGGGCTGGCGGGCTTCGGCTCCCTTGCGAGAGGGTCCGAATTCCACCCGTTTAAGCCCAGAAAGGAGTTCGGAAGTCAGTCGGTCGAGGGAACCCCTTCGGAAGTCCGACGGGGATGGATTCGGCCGGCGTTTCGGATCTCCGGTCAGAGGATTCCCCCCCTGGGCGGGGGGGTGCGAGTAGCTGCCGGCAAACGGTCCCTTGCACTTGTGGCACAAAAAGTCCGAGCACAGGTTAATGAGTTGGCCGCGGAAGCCCCTATGCCGAAATGAGAAAGCCCCCGTTGCGGGGATTTAGTGACGCATCTGCGGCCGGAGGTGGGAGGCCGTCCTGCCGAATTGACACTTGTCATTCGGGCACCTAGGGATTGGTCGGGTACCCGGAGATTTTCGAGAACACGATTTTCAGAGCTTTCTCTGACAGCCCAGGTGCACTTTAAGAGTGCCTGAAAAAGTGACACTTGGCAAAAGGCTCTCAATTTCAAAGCGGAGACCTTTACAAGAGCACTCGGAAGTCACCTGTCAGCATTTAAAGCTACATCAGGCGGCAATTTTCGAACTCTTTGTCAGTCTGAAATCGTGTTGAGCCTCGACAGCGTCGGGCTCAGGCAGGAGGAGCTTGCCAGCAGAGAGAGGCTCACCATGGATTGCTGGTGGATGCTTTTCGAAAACATATACACATTATATTATATTATAATAATATAAAGAAAAAAAAGAGTTTCTCAAAATCTCTGTGACACTTTGCAGATTTTTTTGAAAGCCAATAAAGAGAACTCTTTAACTTGAAA
>NW_027138522.1:10000-20000 GCF_035084215.1 Heptranchias perlo | reverse complement strand
GCCCACTCGGAGGCTGATATCTCAGGAAGGCCGAGGCCGATTTCCTCCGGGTATGGCTCGTTGCGTGCGGCAGGAGGAGGCGCAGCGTACGGTACCGAGCACTGGGAGGTGCGATGCTGCCCGCCGGAGTGACAGCGAAAGGCTGCGCACCGCTTTCCGCCTGCTAACTCGGCGTCCGTGAGACCGACCGACTTCGCTTTACCGCCGGAGCTAGAGTGGGGCAAGGGGCACGGTTGGGTACCGGAACGATCACGTTCGCACACCGGGAAGTCGAGTGCCGGGTCTCGAAACGGAGCCGGGTCGGCCCAATTTAAAACGGAGAATAGAGTGCTGCCCTCTGCGGGTGAAAACCTGGAAGTACGTTGGTTAATGATTTCCAGTTCACCCCGCTTGGTCAGGCCCACTCGGAGGCGGATAACTCCGGAACGCCGAGGCCGATTTCCTCCGGGTATGGCTCGTTGCGTGCGGCAGGAGGCGGCGCAGCGTACGGTACCGAGCACTCGGAGATGCGGTGCTGCCCGCCGGAGTGACAGCGAAAGGCTGCGCACCGCTTTCCGCCTGGTAACTCGGCGTCCGTGAGACCGACCGACTCCGCTTTAGCACCGGAGCTAGAGTGGGGCAAGGGGCACCGAAGGGTACCGGAACGATCACGTTCGCATACCGGGAAGTCGAGTGACGGGCCGCTGAAAGCGAGCAGGGTGCCACCGCTCGGGGCCCCGGTTTGTCCGTCCCACCCGGAGGCCCATATCTCCGGAAGGCACAGGCCGATTTCCTCCGGGTATGGCTCGTTGTGTGCGGCCGGACCAGGCGCAGCGGACGGTACCGAGCACTGGGAGGTGCGATGCTGCCCGCCGGAGTGACAGCGAAAGGCTGCGCACCGCTTTCCGCCTGCTAACTCGGCGTCCGTGAGACCGACCGACTCCGCTTTACCGCCGGAGCTAGAGTGGGGCAAGGGGCACGGTTGAGTACCGGAAGGATGACGTTCGCACACCGGGAAGTCGACTAGCGGGCCGCCGAAAGCGAGCTCGGGGCCCCGGTTTGTCCGTCCCACCCGGAGGCCCATATCTCCGGAAGGCACAGGCCGATTTCCACCGGGTATGGCTCGTTGTGTGCGGCCGGACCAGGCGCAGCGGACGGTACCGAGCACTCGGAGGTCGGGCGCTGCCCGCCGGAGGTACAGCGAAAGGCTGCAAACCACTTTCCGCCGCCTCCCTCCGCGGGCGTGAGACCGACGGTCGTCGGGTTTAGTTCCGCGGCTAGAGCAGGACGAGGGGCAGCGAACGGTACCGGAACGAACCCGGTCGCACACCGGGAAGTCGAGTGCCGGGTCTCGAAACGGAGCCGGGTCGGCCCAGTTTAAAACGGAGAAGAGAGTGCTGCCCTCTGCGGGTGAAAACATGGAAGTACGTTGGTTAATGATTTCCAGTTCACCCCGCTTGGTCAGGCCCACTCGGAGGCGGATAACTCCGGAACGCCGAGGCCGATTTCCTCCGGGTATGGCTCGTTGCGTGCGGCAGGAGGAGGCGCAGCGTTCGGTACCGAGCACTCGGAGGTGCGGTGCTGCCCGCCGGAGTGACAGCGAAAGGCTGCGCACCCCTTTCCGCCTGCTAACTCGGCGTCCGTGAGACCGACCGACTCCGCTTTAGCACCGGAGCTAGAGTGGGGCAAGGGGCACCGAAGGGTACCGGAACGATGACGTTCGCACACCGGGAAGTCGAGTGCCGGGCCGCCGAAAGCGAGCAGGGTGCCACCGCTCGGGGCCCCGGTTTGTCCGTCCCACCCGGAGGCCCATATCTCCGGAAGGCACAGGCCGATTTCCTCCGGGTATGGCTCGTTGTGTGCGGCCGGACCAGGCGCAGCGGACGGTACCGAGCACTCGGAGGTCGGGCGCTGCCCGCCGGAGGTACAGCGAAAGGCTGCAAACCACTTTCCGCCGCCTCCCTCCGCGGGCGTGAGACCGACGGTCGTCGGGTTTAGTTCCGCGGCTAGAGCAGGACGAGGGGCAGCGAACGGTACCGGAACGAACCCGGTCGCACACCGGGAAGTCGAGTGCCGGGTCTCGAAACGGAGCCGGGTCGGCCCAGTTTAAAACGGAGAAGAGAGTGCTGCCCTCTGCGGGTGAAAACATGGAAGTACGTTGGTTAATGATTTCCAGTTCACCCCGCTTGGTCAGGCCCACTCGGAGGCGGATAACTCCGGAACGCCGAGGCCGATTTCCTCCGGGTATGGCTCGTTGCGTGCGGCAGGAGGAGGCGCAGCGTTCGGTACCGAGCACTCGGAGGTGCGGTGCTGCCCGCCGGAGTGACAGCGAAAGGCTGCGCACCCCTTTCCGCCTGCTAACTCGGCGTCCGTGAGACCGACCGACTCCGCTTTAGCACCGGAGCTAGAGTGGGGCAAGGGGCACCGAAGGGTACCGGAACGATGACGTTCGCACACCGGGAAGTCGAGTGCCGGGCCGCCGAAAGCGAGCAGGGTGCCACCGCTCGGGGCCCCGGTTTGTCCGTCCCACCCGGAGGCCCATATCTCCGGAAGGCACAGGCCGATTTCCTCCGGGTATGGCTCGTTGCGTGCGGCCGGACCAGGCGCAGCGGACGGTACCGAGCACTCGGAGGTCGGGCGCTGCCCGCCGGAGGTACAGCGAAAGGCTGCAAACCACTTTCCGCCGCCTCCCTCCGCGGGCGTGAGACCGACGGTCGTCGGGTTTGTTTCCGCGGCTAGAGCAGGACGAGGGGCAGCGAACGGTACCGGAAGGAACCCGGTCGCACACCGGGAAGTCGACTAGCGGGCCGCCGAAAGCGAGCACGGGGCCCCGGTTTGTCCGTCCCACCCGGAGGCCCATATCTCTGGAAGGCACAGGCCGATTTCCACCGGGTATGGCTCGTTGTGTGCGGCAGGACCAGGCGCAGCGGACGGTACCGAGCACTCGGAGGTCGGGCGCTGCCCGCCGGAGGTACAGCGAAAGGCTGCAAACCACTTTCCGCCACCTCCCTCCGCGGGCGTGAGACCGACGGTCGTCGGGTTTGTCTCCGCGGCTAGAGCAGGACGAGGGGCAGCGAACGGTACCGGAACGAACCCGGTCGCACACCGGGAAGTCGACCAGCGGGCCGCCGAAAGCGTGCTCGGGTCCCCGGTTTGTCTGTCCCACCCGGAGGCTGATATCTGAGGAAGTCCGAGGCCGATTTCCTCCGGCTAACTCGGCGGGCAATGTGTCCCCCCCCCACCATCTTCGGCTGATTACCGTGGCTGGACCGGATCAAGGAGCAACGGAACCGTGCCAGAACGACGTCGGTCGGACGGCGTGAACTGATAGTGCCGAGGCCGGAAACCGAGCCGGAAATGTGCACCGATTTATTGGTCCCACTCGCAGGCCCATATCTCCGGAAGGCCGAGGCCGATTTCCTCCGGGTATGGTTCGCTGCGTGCAGCCGGAAGGGGAGCAGCGGACGGCACTGAGCAGCCGGAGGTGCGGCGCTGCCCGCCGGAGCTGCAAGCGAAAGGCTGCGCACCGCTTTCCGCTGGCTAACTCGGCGGCCGTCAGGCCGACCGACTCCGCTTCAGCACGGGAGCTGGAGTCGGGCAAGGGGCACCGAAGGGTACCGGAAGGATCACGTTCGGACACCGGGAAGTCGAGTGCCGGGCCGCCGAAAGCGAGCTCGGGGCCCCGGTTTGTCCGTCCCACCCGGAGGCCCATATCTCGAGAAGGCACAGGCCGATTTCCTCCGGGTTTGGCTCGCTGCGTGCGGCCGGACGAGGCGCAGCGAACGGTACCGAGCACTCGGAGGTGCGGCGCTGCCCGCCGGAGGTACAGCGAAAGGCTGCAAACCGCTTTCCGCCTCCTCTCCCCTCGGGCGTGAGACCGACGGTCGTCTGGTTTGCTTCCGCGGCAAGAGCAGGACGAGGGGCACCGAGCGGTACCAGAACGAACCCGGTCGCACACCGGGATGTCGAGTGCCCGGCCCAAACCCGCTACCCCCCCCCCACCCGAAAGCGAGCCACGGTTTGTGGATTAAAAGTGAAGCGGCAAAGATTTGTAAAACAGCGTGAAATGATGAACCAGAAGCCCAAAGTAATGGTGGGAATAAAAGTTCCGAAATGTGAAATGGTGAACCAGAAGTTGTGTGAACTGTTTAACCCAAAGTGGCAAAAATGGATTAAAAGGGGTGAAATGATCGACCGCAAAGCAGGGCAAGCATTAAACAAAAGCAGCAGCATTTTTTAAAAAGGGACAAATGGTTTACCAGAATCCCAAAAGAATGCTCAGAGACTTAAGTGCCAAAGGGGAAATGGTTAACCAGTAGCTGGGTGAACTGTTTAACCAAAAGTGGGAAAAAGGATTAAAAGGGGTGAAATGATTAACCAGAAGGCGAAAGCAATGTGCCGCGTCAAAGTCCTAAAGGGGAAAAGGTTGACCATAAAGCAGGGAAATGATTAAACCAAAGCAGAAAAATTCAGTAAAAAGGGGCAAATGGTTAACCAGAAGTTGGGTGAACTGCTTAACCAAAAGTGGGAAAGAGGATTAAAAGGGGAGAAATGTTGAACCAGATGTCGAAAACAATGCGCGGCGATGAAGTCTGAAAGAGGAAAAGGTTGACCGCAAAGCAGGGAAAGGATTAAACAGAAGCAGCAATATCTTTTAAAAAGGGACAAATGGTGAACCAGAATCCCAAAAGAATGCTCAGAGACTTAAGTCCCAAAGGGGCAAATGGTTAACCAGAAGCTGGGTGAACTGTTTAACCAAAAGTGGGAAAAAGGATTAAAAGGGGTGAAATGATTAACCAGAAGGCGAAAGCAAAGTGCGGCGGCGAAGTCCTAAAGGAGAAAAGGTTGACCAGAAAGCAGGGAAACGATTAAACAAAAGCGGCAACATTTTTTAAAAAGTGGCAAATGGTTAACCAGAATCCCAAAATAATGCTCAGAGACTTAAGTCCCAAAGGGGCAAATGGTTAACCAGAAGCTGGGTGAACTGTTTAACCAAAAGTGGGAAAAAGGATTAAAATGTTGTGAAATGATTAACCAGAAGGCGAAAGCAAAGTGCGGCGGCGAAGTCCTAAAGGGGAAAAGGTTGACCATAAAGCAGGGAAATGATTAAACAAAAGCAGAAAAATTCAGTAAGAAGGGGCAAATGGTTAACCAGAAGCTGGTTGAACTGCTTAACCAAAAGTGGCAAAAAGGATTGAAAGGGGAGAAATGTTTAACCGGATGTCGTAAACAAGGTGCGGCGATGAAGTCGGAAAGAGGAAAAGGTTGACCAGAAAGCAGGGAAAGCATTAAACAAAAGCAGCAACATTTTTTAAAAAGTGGCAAATGGTTAACCAGAATCCCAAAAGAATGCTCAGAGACTTAAGTCCCAAAGGGGAAATGGTGAACCAGAAGCTGGGTGAACTGGTGAACCAAAAGTGGGAAAAAGGATTAAAAGGGGAGAAATGTTTAACCAGAAGGCAAAAGCAAAGTGCGGCGGCGAAGTCCAAAAGGGGAAAAGGTTGACAAGAAAGCAGGGAAATGATTAAACCAAAGCGGAAAAATTCAGTAAAATGGGGCAAATGGTTAACCAGAAGCTGGGTGAAATGGTTAACCAAAAGTGGCAAAAAAAGATTTAAAGGGGAAAAATGATTAACCAGAAGTCGACAACAATGCGCGGCGATGAAGTCTGAAAGGGGAAAAGGTTGACCACATAGCAGGGAAACGATTAAACAAAAGCGGCAAAATTTTTAAAAAAGTGGCAAATGATTAACCAGAATCCCAAAAGAATGCTCAGGGACTAAGTCCCAAAGGGGAAATGGTTAACCAGAAGCTGGGGGAAATGGTTAACCAAAAGTTGCAAAAATGATTAAAAGGGGTGAAATGATCAACCAGAAGTCGAAAATTATGTGCGGCGGTGAAGTCTGAAAGAGGGAAAGGTTGACCAGAAAGCATTAAACAAAAGTGGCAACATTTTAAAAAAATTGGCAAATGGTTAACCAGAATCCCAAAAGAATGCTCAGAGACTAAGTCCCAAAGGGGAAATGGTTAACCAGAAGCTGGGGGAAATGGTTAACCAAAAGTTGCAAAAATGATTAAAAGGGGTGAAATGATTAACCAGGAGGCTAAAGCAATGTGCTGCGGTGAAGTCCTAAAGGGGAAAAGGTTGACCAGAAAGCAGGGAAAGCATTAAACAAAAGCGGCAACATTTTTTAAAAAGTGGCAAATGATTAACCAGAATCCCAAAAGAATGCTCAGAGACCAAGTCCCAAAGGGGAAATGGTTAACCAGAAGCTGGGGGAAATGGTTAACCAAAAGTTGCAAAAATGATTAAAAGGGGTGAAATGATTAACCAGGAGGCTGAAGCAATGTGCCGCGGTGAAGTCCTAAAGGGGAAAAGGTTGACCACAAAGCAGGGAAAGCATTAAACAAAAGCGGCAACATTTTTAAAAAAGTGGCAAATGATTAACCAGAATCCCAAAAGAATGCTCAGAGACTAAGTCCCAAAGGGGAAATGGTTAACCAGAAGCTGGGGGAAATGGTTAACCAAAAGTTGCAAAAATGATTAAAAGGGGTGAAATGATTAACCAGGAGGCTAAAGCAATGTGCCGCGGTGAAGTCTGAAAGAGGGAAAGGTTGACCAGAAAGCATTAAACAAAAGTGGCAACATTTTTAAAAAATTGGCAAATGATTAACCAGAATCCCAAAAGAATGCTCAGAGACTAAGTCCCAAAGGGGAAATGGTTAACCAGAAGCTGGGGGAAATGGTTAACCAAAAGTTGCAAAAATGATTAAAAGGGGTGAAATGATTAACCAGGAGGCTGAAGCAATGTGCCGCGGTGAAGTCTGAAAGAGGGAAAGGTTGACCAGAAAGCATTAAACAAAAGTGGCAACATTTTTAAAAAAGTGGCAAATGATTAACCAGAATCCCAAAAGAATGCTCAGAGACCAAGTCCCAAAGGGGAAATGGTTAACCAGAAGCTGGGGGAAATGGTTAACCAAAAGTTGCAAAAATGATTAAAAGGGGTGAAATGATTAACCAGGAGGCTGAAGCAATGTGCCGCGGTGAAGTCTGAAAGAGGGAAAGGTTGACCAGAAAGCATTAAACAAAAGTGGCAACATTTTTTAAAAATTGGCAAATGATTAACCAGAATCCCAAAAGAATGCTCAGAGACCAAGTCCCAAAGGGGAAATGGTTAACCAGAAGCTGGGGGAAATGGTTAACCAAAAGTTGCAAAAATGATTAAAAGGGGTGAAATGATTAACCAGGAGGCTGAAGCAATGTGCCGCGGTGAAGTCTGAAAGAGGGAAAGGTTGACCAGAAAGCATTAAACAAAAGTGGCAACATTTTTTAAAAATTGGCAAATGGTTAACCAGAATCCCAAAAGAATGCTCACAGACTAAGTCCCAAAGGGGAAATGGTTAACCAGAAGCTGGGTGAAATGGTTAACCAAAAGTTACAAAAATGATTAAAAGGGGTGAAATGATCAACCAGAAGTCGAAAACAATGTGCGGCGATGAAGTCCTAAGGTGGAAAAGTTACCCAGAAGGCAGGGAAATGATCAAACGAAAGCAGCCAAAAAATTATTAAAAGAGGGGAACTGATGAACCAAAAGATGAGAAACGGCCCGCAGAGACTAAGTCCAAAACGGGAACTGGTGAACCGGAAATGATTAACCAAAAACTAAGTCCGAAGAGGGAACTGGTAAACCAGAACTGAGTAACCAGATTTTTAAAATTAATTATAAATGGGGAAACGATTGAGCAAAAGGCGGAAATTAAGTCACAGGGACCAGGTCCGAAAGGGCAAGAGGTTACCCCGTAGGGGGCATTCGTCAACTCAATCTGAAAATTTTGGAGGCAAATCTGACCAAAATGCGGAAATCGGACCACACCGCGAGGGGCGCCATTCGACGGGGCAGGGGTAGACGCGTCGAACGGTGCCTGAAGGTCCCGGCTGCGACACGTGAGTCCGGAGATATGGCCAGTCAAAGTCTGATGGGAGGTACCGAAGCCGAAAAATCGAAACGCGTTTGCGGCGATTCGGTGTCAGAAAGTCGGTCACGAATTCAAATTCGTCCCGCTGATTCGCCAATTGCCAGCCGGTTCCGGGGGGATTGGCGGGGTACCTGCAGGATAGTAAGAGGTGGCATGTCGAGACTTAGCCTGTTTACCAGACTTGTGTCCAGCGCCTCCAGGTCTGCAGAGACCGACCCGGGCTGCCGCCCAACCGACTTTTAAGCCTTTTGGGAGTGGGAATTTTTCCCATTTTTCCCCATTTTTCGGGTTTTTTGGTCGGGCTTGAAAACGGCGGCCCCGAGGCCTCCCGGGGCTGGCGGGCTTCGGCTCCCTTGCGAGAGGGTCCGAATTCCACCCGTTTAAGCCCAGAAAGGAGTTCGGAAGTCAGTCGGTCGAGGGAACCCCTTCGGAAGTCCGACGGGGATGGATTCGGCCGGCGTTTCGGATCTCCGGTCAGAGGATTCCCCCCCTGGGCGGGGGGGTGCGAGTAGCTGCCGGCAAACGGTCCCTTGCACTTGTGGCACAAAAAGTCCGAGCACAGGTTAATGAGTTGGCCGCGGAAGCCCCTATGCCGAAATGAGAAAGCCCCCGTTGCGGGGATTTAGTGACGCATCTGCGGCCGGAGGTGGGAGGCCGTCCTGCCGAATTGACACTTGTCATTCGGGCACCTAGGGATTGGTCGGGTACCCGGAGATTTTCGAGAACACGATTTTCAGAGCTTTCTCTGACAGCCCAGGTGCACTTTAAGAGTGCCTGAAAAAGTGACACTTGGCAAAAGGCTCTCAATTTCAAAGCGGAGACCTTTACAAGAGCACTCGGAAGTCACCTGTCAGCATTTAAAGCTACATCAGGCGGCAATTTTCGAACTCTTTGTCAGTCTGAAATCGTGTTGAGCCTCGACAGCGTCGGGCTCAGGCAGGAGGAGCTTGCCAGCAGAGAGAGGCTCACCATGGATTGCTGGTGGATGCTTTTCGAAAACATATACACATTATATTATATTATAATAATATAAAGAAAAAAAAGAGTTTCTCAAAATCTCTGTGACACTTTGCAGATTTTTTTGAAAGCCAATAAAGAGAACTCTTTAACTTGAAAGTCACCTGTGCCGGCATAGCGATGACTTTTAAAACAGGTTGACACTTTCGAGCCGCGGCGGCTCTGAATCACCCCAGACACCAAGTGTGTTTGTGGGCAAGGCACCGCGGCCGGTGGGCTGCTTTTATAATAACGGGCACGCAGACTTTTTGAGAGGAATCGGTACTCTCTTCCGATCGATTTGGCGACTCGCGTCCGACATGGGAGGGCCCGAGCGGTCCAGCCAAGGCTGGTGTTCAGGCTCGTCAGGTTCCTCTCTCTGTCCCAAGTGGCAGACGGACAGTTTTAAAAGTCAGTGGGTTTTGTCGGCACGACTCTCCTGTTCACCCGCTGGCGTATTGCTCTCTTGTGAGGCCGAGAAGTCCACCTGTGTTGTCTAACAGAGGTCCGATTCAAGCTCCAGAGCCCGGGTGTCTGCCGTCTCGAGTGGAGCGGGAATGTGCACAGCAAGTCCCGTTCTGGTAGCTGAACACGAGATTTCTCTAGCAACTGAGCACCAAAACACGTCACCCTTTTAGAGCTGGAGGGCTGAGTGTGTGCATGTATCTTGAACGCTATGGTTTGCAAACTCCAGTCGGACCTGGCACACCAACCTCTCCCCTGTCACGGGCAGGGGGGGGAAGGCCATGTGTGCCCAGCAGACACGACGAAGGCGGCTAGAAAGGGTCACTGTAGCTTAACCACCCAAGCGTGTCCGTGACCTTAACGGTCTGTGCCTGGCAAAAGGTGGGCTCCTTTCGACTTTTGTTTGTTGCTGGCTGTCTGTCATGCATTACCGCTTGCAAGCCCAGGTTGGAACCGGCGCCAACCTCCCTCGTCATGGTGGGGGGAGGCCATGTGCCCAGCCCGACGGTGGCTGCAAAGGCCCATTGTAGCTTTACCCCAAGCGTGTACATGACTTCGTATCGGCCGTCCCCGTCGGCTCAGC
>NW_027138521.1:42500-44368 GCF_035084215.1 Heptranchias perlo | reverse complement strand
TCGGTAACATTTTTGATGATAGATTCATTCTCGTAATAAAATCCTCAAAAAAAGCCAATAAAAATCGAAAACTATCAGCCTCCTCCCCGAGCCTGTCTTCAAATCACAATACAGTCACTCACACACCAGGCCCTGCGTTATCAGAGTGATTGATGGGACAGTGCAGAGGGAGCTTTACTCTGTATCTAACCCTGTACCTGCCCTGGGAGTGTTTGATGGGACAGTGTAGAGGGAGCTTTACTCTGTATCTAACCCTGTACCTGACCCTGGGAGTGTTTGATGGGACAGTGCAGAGGGAGCTTTACTCTGTATCTAACCCTGTACCTGACCCTGGGAGTGTTTGATGGGACAGTGTAGAGGGAGCTTTACTCTGTATCTAACCCTGTACCTGACCCTGGGAGTGTTTGATGGGACAGTGTAGAGGGAGCTTTACTCTGTATCTAACCCTGTACCTGCCCTGGGAGTGTTTGATGGGACAGTGCAGAGGGAGCTTTACTCTGTATCTAACTCTGTACCTGACCCTGGGAGTGTTTGACGGGACAGTGCAGAGGGAGCTTTACTCTGTATCCAACCCTGTACCTGCCCTGGGAGTGTTTGATGGGACAGTGTAGAGGGAGCTTTACTCTGTATCTAACCCTGTACCTGCCCTGGGAGTGTTTGACGGGACAGTGTAGAGGGAGCTTTACTCTGTATCTAACCCTGTACCTGCCCTGGGAGTGTTTGATGGGACAGTGTAGAGGGAGCTTTACTCTGTATCTAACCCTGTACCTGACCCTGGGAGTGTTTGACGGGACAGTGTAGAGGGAGCTTTACTCTGTATCTAACCCTGTACCTGCCCTGGGAGTGTTTGATGGGACAGTGTAGAGGGAGCTTTACTCTGTATCTAACCCTGTACCTGCCCCGGAAGTGTTTGACGGGACAGTGCAGAGGGAGCTTTACTCTGTATCTAACCTGTACCTGACCCTGGGAGTGTTTGACGGGACAGTGTGGAGGGAGCTTTACTCTGTATCTAACCCTGTACCTGCCCTGGGAGTGTTTGATGGGACAGTGTAGAGGGAGCTTTACTCTGTATCTAACCCTGTACCTGCCTGGGAGTGTTTGATGGGACAGTGCAGAGGGAGCTTTACTCTGTATCTAACCCTGTACCTGACCCTGGGAGTGTTTGATGGGACAGTGCAGAGGGAGCTTTACTCTGTATCTAACCCTGTACCTGACCCTGGGAGTGTTTGACGGGACAGTGTGGAGGGAGCTTTACTCTGTATCTAACCCTGTACCTGCCCTGGGAGTGTTTGATGGGACAGTGTAGAGGGAGCTTTACTCTGTATCTAACCCTGTACCTGCCCTGGGAGTGTTTGACGGGACAGTGTAGAGGGAGCTTTACTCTGTATCTAACCCTGTACCTGCCCTGGGAGTGTTTGACGGGACAGTGTAGAGGGAGCTTTACTCTGTATCTAACCATGTACCTGACCCTGGGAGTGTTTGACGGGACAGTGTGGAGGGAGCTTTACTCTGTATCTAACCCTGTACCTGACCCTGGGAGTGTTTGACGGGACAGTGTGGAGGGAGCTTTACTCTGTATCTAACCCTGTACCTGACCCTGGGAGTGTTTGATGGGACAGTGTAGAGGGAGCTTTACTCTGTATCTAACCCTGTACCTGACCCTGGGAGTGTTTGATGGGACAGTGTAGAGGGAGCTTTACTCTGTATCTAACCCTGTACTCAGCCAGTGAAGGGGTAGAATCACCAGGGAGGGGTTGCATTGTTGGAGATCAGAGTGGTGGTGAATGTGATCACCCTCCCTCACATACCAGAGGGGCAGGACCCACAAAAATACACAGAATTTACAGATCAGAAACCCGCCATTCGAC
>NW_027138521.1:0-37500 GCF_035084215.1 Heptranchias perlo | reverse complement strand
TGCGAGAGTGTGTGTATGCGAGAGTGTGTGTGTGTGTGTGTATGCGAGAGTGTGTGTGTGTATGCGAGAGTGTGTGTGTGTGTGTGTGTGTATGCGAGAGTGTGTGTGTGTGTATGCGAGAGTGTGTGTGTGTGTATGCGAGAGTGTGTGTGTGCGAGAGTGTGTGTGTGCGAGAGTGTGTGTGTGCGAGAGTGTGTGTGTGCGAGAGTGTGTGTGTGCGAGAGTGTGTGTGTGCGAGAGTGTGTGTGTGCGAGAGTGTGTGTGTGCGAGAGTGTGTGTGTGCGAGAGTGTGTGTGTGCGAGAGTGTGTGTGTGCGAGAGTATGCGAGAGTGTGTGTATGCGAGAGTGTGTGTGTGCGAGAGTGTGTGTGTGCGAGAGTGTGTGTGTGCGAGAGTGTGTGTGTGCGAGAGTGTGTGTGTGCGAGAGTGTGTGTGTGCGAGAGTGTGTGTGTGCGAGAGTGTGTGTGTGCGAGAGTGTGTGTGTGCGAGAGTGTGTGTGTGCGAGAGTGTGTGTGTGCGAGAGTGTGTGTGTGCGAGAGTGTGTGTGTGTGTGTGCGAGAGTGTGTGTGTGCGAGAGTGTGTGTGTGCGAGAGTGTGTGTGTGCGAGAGTGTGTGTGTGTGTATGCGATTGTGTGTGTGTGTGTATGCGAGTGTGTGTGTGTGTATGCGAGAGTGTGTGTGTGTGTATGCGAGTGTGTGTGTGTGTATGCGAGTGTATGTGTGTGTATGCGAGTGTGTGTGTGTGTCTGTGAGAGTGTGTGTGTGTGTGTATGCGAGAGTGTGTGTGTGTGTATGCGAGAGTGTGTGTGTGTGTATGCGAGAGTGTGTGTGTGTGTATGCGAGAGTGTGTGTGTGTGTATGCGAGAGTGTGTGTGTGTGTGCGAGTGTGTGTGTGTGTATGCGAGAGTGTGTGTGTGTGTATGCGAGAGTGTGTGTGTGTATGCGAGAGTGTGTGTGTGTATGCGAGAGTGTGTGTGTGTATGCGAGAGTGTGTGTGTGTATGCGAGAGTGTGTGTGTGTATGCGAGAGTGTGTGTGTGTGTATGCGAGTGTGTGTGTGTATGCGAGTGTGTGTGTGTATGCGAGTGTGTGTGTGTATGCGAGTGTGTGTGTGTATGCGAGTGTGTGTGTGTATGCGAGTGTGTGTGTGTATGCGAGAGTGTGTGTGTGTGTATGCGAGAGTGTGTGTGTGTGTATGCGAGAGTGTGTGTGTGTGTATGCGAGAGTGTGTGTGTGTGTATGCGAGAGTGTGTGTGTGTATGCGAGAGTGTGTGTGTGTGTATGCGAGAGTGTGTGTGTGTGTATGCGAGAGTGTGTGTGTGTGTATGCGAGAGTGTGTGTGTGTGTATGCGAGAGTGTGTGTGTGTATGCGAGAGTGTGTGTGTGTATGCGAGAGTGTGTGTGTGTATGCGAGTGTGTGTGTGTGTATGCGAGAGTGTGTGTGTGTGTATGCGAGTGTGTGTGTGTGTGTATGCGAGTGTGTGTGTGTATGCGAGTGTGTGTGTGTATGCGAGTGTGTGTGTGTATGCGAGTGTGTGTGTGTATGCGAGTGTGTGTGTGTATGCGAGTGTGTGTGTGTATGCGAGTGTGTGTGTGTGTATGCGAGTGTGTGTGTGTGTATGCGAGTGTGTGTGTGTGTGTATGCGAGTGTGTGTGTGTGTGTATGCGAGTGTGTGTGTGTGTGTATGCGAGTGTGTGTGTGTGTGTATGCGAGTGTGTGTGTGTATGCGAGAGTGTGTGTGTGTGTATGCGAGTGTGTGTGTGTATGCGAGTGTGTGTGTGTGTGCGTGTATGTGTGTGTGTGCGAGTGTGTGTGTGTGTGCGAGTGTGTGTGTGTGTGTGCGAGTGTGTGTGTGTGTGCGAGTGTGTGTGTGTGTGCGAGTGTGTGTGTGTGTGCGAGTGTGTGTGTGTATGCGAGTGTGTGTGTGTGTATGCGAGTGTGTGTGTGTATGCGAGTGTGTGTGTGTGTATGCGAGTGTGTGTGTATGCGAGTGTGTGTGTATGCGAGTGTGTGTGTATGCGAGTGTGTGTGTATGCGAGTGTGTGTGTATGTGAGAGTGTGTGTGTATGCGAGAGTGTGTGTGTGTATGCGAGAGTGTGTGTGTGTATGCGAGAGTGTGTGTGCGAGAGTGTGTGTGTGTATGCGAGTGTGTGTGTGTGTGCGAGAGTGTGTGTGTGTATGCGAGAGTGTGTGTGTGTATGCGAGAGTGTGTGTGTGTATGCGAGTGTGTGTGTGTGTATGCGAGTGTGTGTGTGTGTATGCGAGTGTGTGTGTGTGTATGCGAGTGTGTGTGTGTGTATGCGAGTGTGTGTGTGTGTATGCGAGAGTGTGTGTGTGTATGCGAGAGTGTGTGTGTGTATGCGAGAGTGTGTGTGTGTATGCGAGAGTGTGTGTGTGTATGCGAGAGAGTGTGCGTGTGTATGCGAGAGTGTGTGTGTGTATGCGAGAGTGTGTGTGTGCGTATGCGAGAGTGTGTGTGTGCATGCGAGTGTGTGTGTGTGCATGCGAGAGTGTGTGTGTGCATGCGAGAGTGTGTGTGTGTGTATGCGAGAGTGTGTGTGTGTATGCGAGAGTGTGTGTGTGTATGCGAGAGTGTGTGTGTGTATGCGAGAGTGTGTGTGTGTGTATGCGAGAGTGTGTGTGTGTGTATGCGAGAGTGTGTGTGTGTGTATGCGAGAGTGTGTGTGTGTGTATGCGAGAGTGTGTGTGTGTGTATGCGAGAGTGTGTGTGTGTGTATGCGAGAGTGTGTGTGTGTGTATGCGAGAGTGTGTGTGTGTGTATGCGAGAGTGTGTGTGTGTGTATGCGAGAGTGTGTGTGTGTGTGTATGCGAGAGTGTGTGTGTGTGTGTATGCGAGAGTGTGTGTGTGTGTGTATGCGAGAGTGTGTGTGTATGCGAGAGTGTGTGTGCATGCGAGTGTGTGTGTGTGCATGCGAGTGTGTGTGTGTGCATGCGAGTGTGTGTGTGTGCGCGCGAGAGTGTGTGTGTGTGTATGCGAGAGTGTGTGTGTGTGTGCGCGAGAGTGTGTGTGTGTGTATGCGAGAGTGTGTGTGTGTGTATGCGAGAGTGTGTGTGTGTGTATGCGAGAGTGTGTGTGTGTGTGTATGCGAGAGTGTGTGTGTGTGTGTGTGCGAGAGTGTGTGTGTGCGAGAGTGTGTGTGTGCGAGAGTGTGTGTGTGCGAGAGTGTGTGTGTGCGAGAGTGTGTGTGTGCGAGAGTGTGTGTGTGCGAGAGTGTGTGTGTGCGAGAGTGTGTGTGTGCGAGAGTGTGTGTGTGCGAGAGTGTGTGTGCGAGAGTGTGTGTGTGCGAGAGTGTGTGTGTGCGAGAGTGTGTGTGTGCGAGTGTATGCGAAAGTGTGTATGCGAGTGTGTGTGTGTGTGTGTGTATGCGAGAGTGTGTGTGTGTATGCGAGAGTGTGTGTGTGTATGCGAGAGTGTGTGTGTGTGTATGCGAGAGTGTGTGTGTGTATGCGAGAGTGTGTGTGTGTATGCGAGAGTGTGTGTGTGTATGCGAGAGTGTGTGTGTGTATGCGAGAGTGTGTGTGTGTGTATGCGAGAGTGTGTGTGTGTGTGTATGCGAGAGTGTGTGTGTGTATGCGAGAGTGTGTGTGTGTATGCGAGAGTGTGTGTGTGTATGCGAGAGTGTGTGTGTGTATGCGAGAGTGTGTGTGTGCGAGAGTGTGTGTGTGCGAGAGTGTGTGTGCGAGAGTGTGTGTGTGCGAGAGTGTGTGTGTGCGAGAGTGTGTGTGTGCGAGAGTGTGTGTGTGCGAGAGTGTGTGTATGCGAGTGTGTGTATGCGAGTGTGTGTATGCGAGAGTGTGTGTGTGCGAGAGTGTGTGTGTGCGAGAGTGTGTGTGTGCGAGAGTGTGTGTGTGCGAGAGTGTGTGTGTGCGAGAGTGTGTGTGTGCGAGAGTGTGTGTGTGCGAGAGTGTGTGTGTGCGAGAGTGTGTGTGTGCGAGAGTGTGTGTGTGCGAGAGTGTGTGTGTGCGAGAGTGTGTGTGTGCGAGAGTGTGTGTGTGCGAGAGTGTGTGTGTGCGAGAGTGTGTGTGTGCGAGAGTGTGTGTGTGCGAGAGTGTGTGTGTGCGAGAGTGTGTGTGTGTGTATGCGAGAGTGTGTGTGTGTGTATGCGAGAGTGTGTGTGTGTGTATGCGAGAGTGTGTGTGTGTGTATGCGAGAGTGTGTGTGTGTGTATGCGAGAGTGTGTGTGTGTGTATGCGAGAGTGTGTGTGTGTGTATGCGAGAGTGTGTGTGTGTGTGCGAGTGTGTGTGTGTGTATGCGAGAGTGTGTGTGTGTGTATGCGAGAGTGTGTGTGTGTATGCGAGAGTGTGTGTGTGTATGCGAGAGTGTGTGTGTGTATGCGAGAGTGTGTGTGTGTATGCGAGAGTGTGTGTGTGTGTATGCGAGAGTGTGTGTGTATGCGAGTGTGTGTGTGTATGCGAGTGTGTGTGTGTATGCGAGTGTGTGTGTGTATGCGAGTGTGTGTGTGTATGCGAGAGTGTGTGTGTGTGTATGCGAGAGTGTGTGTGTGTGTATGCGAGAGTGTGTGTGTGTATGCGAGAGTGTGTGTGTGTATGCGAGAGTGTGTGTGTGTGTATGCGAGAGTGTGTGTGTGTGTATGCGAGAGTGTGTGTGTGTATGCGAGAGTGTGTGTGTGTATGCGAGAGTGTGTGTGTGTATGCGAGAGTGTGTGTGTGTATGCGAGAGTGTGTGTGTGTGTATGCGAGTGTGTGTGTGTGTGTATGCGAGTGTGTGTGTGTATGCGAGTGTGTGTGTGTATGCGAGTGTGTGTGTGTATGCGAGTGTGTGTGTGTATGCGAGTGTGTGTGTGTATGCGAGTGTGTGTGTGTATGCGAGTGTGTGTGTGTATGCGAGTGTGTGTGTATGCGAGTGTGTGTGTATGCGAGTGTGTGTGTGTGTATGCGAGTGTGTGTGTGTGTGTATGCGAGTGTGTGTGTGTGTGTATGCGAGTGTGTGTGTGTATGCGAGAGTGTGTGTGTGTGTATGCGAGAGTGTGTGTGTGTGTATGCGAGTGTGTGTGTGTGTGCGTGTGTGTGTGTGTGTGCGAGTGTGTGTGTGTGTGCGAGTGTGTGTGCGAGTGTGTGTGCGAGTGTGTGTGTGTGTGCGAGTGTGTGTGTGTGTGCGAGTGTGTGTGTGTATGCGAGTGTGTGTGTGTGTATGCGAGTGTGTGTGTGTGTATGCGAGTGTGTGTGTGTATGCGAGTGTGTGTGTGTGTATGCGAGTGTGTGTGTATGCGAGTGTGTGTGTATGCGAGTGTGTGTGTATGCGAGTGTGTGTGTATGCGAGTGTGTGTGTATGCGAGTGTGTGTGTATGCGAGTGTGTGTGTATGCGAGAGTGTGTGTGTATGCGAGAGTGTGTGTGTATGCGAGAGTGTGTGTGTATGCGAGAGTGTGTGTGTATGCGAGAGTGTGTGTGGATGCGAGAGTGTGTGTGGATGCGAGAGTGTGTGTGCATGCGAGAGTGTGTGTGTATGCGAGAGTGTGTGTGTGTATGCGAGTGTGTGTGTGTGTATGCGAGTGTGTGTGTGTGTATGCGAGTGTGTGTGTGTGTATGCGAGAGTGTGTGTGTGTATGCGAGAGTGTGTGTGTGTATGCGAGAGTGTGTGTGTGTATGCGAGAGTGTGTGTGTATGCGAGAGTGTGTGTGTGTATGCGAGAGTGTGTGTGTGTGTGTGTGTGTGTGCGAGAGTGTGTGTGTGTATGCGAGAGTGTGTGTGTGTATGCGAGAGTGTGTGTGCGAGAGTGTGTGTGTATGCGAGTGTGTGTGTGTGTGCGAGAGTGTGTGTGTGTGTGCGAGAGTGTGTGTGTGTATGCGAGTGTGTGTGTGTGTATGCGAGTGTGTGTGTGTGTATGCGAGTGTGTGTGTGTGTATGCGAGTGTGTGTGTGTGTATGCGAGTGTGTGTGTGTGTATGCGAGTGTGTGTGTGTGTATGCGAGAGTGTGTGTGTGTATGCGAGAGTGTGTGTGTGTATGCGAGAGTGTGTGTGTGTATGCGAGAGTGTGTGTGTGTATGCGAGAGTGTGTGTGTGTATGCGAGAGTGTGTGTGTGTATGCGAGAGTGTGTGTATGCGAGAGTGTGTGTGTGTATGCGAGAGTGTGTGTGTGTGTATGCGAGAGTGTGTGTGTGCATGCGAGTGTGTGTGTGTGCATGCGAGAGTGTGTGTGTGCATGCGAGAGTGTGTGTGTGTGTATGCGAGAGTGTGTGTGTGTGTATGCGAGAGTGTGTGTGTGTATGCGAGAGTGTGTGTGTGTATGCGAGAGTGTGTGTGTGTGTATGCGAGAGTGTGTGTGTGTGTATGCGAGAGTGTGTGTGTGTGTATGCGAGAGTGTGTGTGTGTGTGTATGCGAGAGTGTGTGTGTGTGTGTATGCGAGAGTGTGTGTGTGTGTGTATGCGAGAGTGTGTGTGCATGCGAGTGTGTGTGTGTGCATGCGAGTGTGTGTGTGTGTGTGCATGCGAGTGTGTGTGTGTGTGCGCGAGAGTGTGTGTGTGTGTATGCGAGAGTGTGTGTGTGTGTATGCGAGAGTGTGTGTGTGTGTATGCGAGAGTGTGTGTGTGTGTATGCGAGAGTGTGTGTGTGTGTATGCGAGAGTGTGTGTGTGTATGCGAGAGTGTGTGTGTGTATGCGAGAGTGTGTGTGTGTGTATGCGAGAGTGTGTGTGTGTGTGTATGCGAGAGTGTGTGTGTGTATGCGAGAGTGTGTGTGTGTATGCGAGAGTGTGTGTGTGTGTGTGCGAGAGTGTGTGTGTGTGCGAGAGTGTGTGTGTGTGTGCGAGAGTGTGTGTGCGAGAGTGTGTGTGTGTGCGAGAGTGTGTGTGTGTATGCGAGTGTGTGTGTGTGTGTATGCGAGTGTGTGTGTGTGTGTGTATGCGAGAGTGTGTGTGTGTGTATGCGAGTGTGTGTGTGTATGCGAGTGTGTGTGTGTATGCGAGTGTGTGTGTGTATGCGTGTATGTGTGTGTGTGCGAGTGTGTGTGTGTGCGAGTGTGTGTGTGTGTGCGAGTGTGTGTGTGTGTGTGCGAGTGTGTGTGTGTGTATGCGAGTGTGTGTGTGTGTATGCGAGTGTGTGTGTGTGTGCGAGAGTGTGTGTGTGTGTGCGAGAGTGTGTGTGCGAGAGTGTGTGTGTGTGCGAGAGTGTGTGTGTGTGCGAGAGTGTGTGTGTGTGCGAGTGTGTGTGTGTATGCGAGTGTGTGTGTGTGTGTATGCGAGAGTGTGTGTGTATGCGAGTGTGTGTGTGCATGCGTGTATGTGTGTGTATGCGAGTGTGTGTGTGTGCGAGTGTGTGTGTGTGTGTGCGAGTGTGTGTGTATGCGAGTGTGTGTGTGTGTATGCGAGTGTGTGTGTGTGTGCGAGTGTGTGTGTGTGTGCGAGTGTGTGTGTGTGTGCGAGAGTGTGTGTGTGTGCGAGAGTGTGTGTGTGTGCGAGAGTGTGTGTGTGTGCGCGAGTGTGTGTGTGTGTGTATGCGAGTGTGTGTGTGTGTGTATGCGAGTGTGTGTGTGTATGCGAGTGTGTGTGTGTATGCGTGTATGTGTGTGCGTGCGTGTATGTGTGTGCGTGCGAGTGTGTGTGTGCGTGCGAGTGTGTGTGTGCGTGCGAGTGTGTGTGTGCGTGCGAGTGTGTGTGTGCGTGCGAGTGTGTGTGTGCGTGCGAGTGTGTGTGTGCGTGCGAGTGTGTGTGTGTGTGTGCGAGTGTGTGTGTGTGTGTGCGAGTGTGTGTGTGTGTATGCGAGTGTGTGTGTGTATGCGAGTGTGTGTATGCGAGTGTGTGTATGCGAGTGTGTGTATGCGAGTGTGTGTATGCGAGTGTGTGTATGCGAGTGTGTGTGTATGCGAGTGTGTGTGTATGCGAGTGTGTGTGTATGCGAGTGTGTGTGTATGTGAGAGTGTGTGTGTGTGTGTATGCGAGAGTGTGTGTGTATGCGAGAGTGTGTGTGTATGCGAGAGTGTGTGTGTATGCGAGTGTGTGTGTGTATGCGAGAGTGTGTGTGTGTATGCGAGAGTGTGTGTGTGTATGCGAGAGTGTGTGTGTGTATGCGAGAGTGTGTGTGTGTATGCGAGAGTGTGTGTGTCTATGCGAGAGTGTGTGTGTGTATGCGAGAGTGTGTGTGTGTGCGAGAGTGTGTGTGTGTGTGCGAGAGTGTGTGTGTGTGTGCGAGAGTGTGTGTGTGTGTGCGAGTGTGTGTGTGTGTGCGAGTGTGTGTGTGTGTGCGAGAGTGTGTGTGTGTGCGAGAGTGTGTGTGTGTGCGAGAGTGTGTGTGTGCGAGAGTGTGTGTGTGTGCGCGAGTGTGTGTGTGTACGCGAGTGTGTGTGTGTGCGCGAGAGTGTGTGTGTGCGCGAGAGTGTGTGTGTGCGCGAGAGTGTGTGTGTACGCGAGAGTGTGTGTGTGTGTATGCGAGAGTGTGTGTGTGTATGCGAGTGTGTGTGTGTGTATGCGAGAGTGTGTGTGTGTATGCGAGAGTGTGTGTGTGTATGCGAGAGTGTGTGTGTGTATGCGAGAGTGTGTGTGTGTATGCGAGAGTGTGTGTGTGTATGCGAGAGTGTGTGTGTGTATGCGAGAGTGTGTGTGTGTATGCGAGAGTGTGTGTGTGTGTATGCGAGAGTGTGTGTGTGTGTATGCGAGAGTGTGTGTGTGTGTATGCGAGAGTGTGTGTGTGTATGCGAGAGTGTGTGTGTGTGTATGCGAGAGTGTGTGTGTGTGTGCGAGAGTGTGTGTGTGTGTGCGCGAGAGTGTGTGTGTGTGCGCGAGAGTGTGTGTGTGTGCGCGAGAGTGTGTGTGTGTGTGCGCGAGAGTGTGTGTGTGTGTGCGCGAGAGTGTGTGTGTGTGTGCGCGAGAGTGTGTGTGTGTGCGCGAGAGTGTGTGTGTGTGCGCGAGAGTGTGTATGCGAGTGTGTGTCTATGCGAGTGTGTGTGTATGCGAGTGTGTGTATGCGAGTGTGTGTATGCGAGTGTGTGTGTATGCGAGAGTGTGTGTGTATGCGAGAGTGTGTGTGTATGCGAGAGTGTGTGTGTATGCGAGAGTGTGTGTGTATGCGAGAGTGTGTGTGTGTATGCGAGAGTGTGTGTGTGTATGCGAGAGTGTGTGTGTGTATGCGAGAGTGTGTGTGTGTGTGCGAGAGTGTGTGTGCGAGTGTGTGTGTGTGTGCGAGTGTGTGTGTGTGTGCGAGAGTGTGTGTGTGCGAGAGTGTGTGTGTGTGCGAGAGTGTGTGTGTGTGTGCGAGAGTGTGTGTGTGCGAGAGTGTGTGTGCGAGAGTGTGTGTGTGTGCGAGTGTGTGTGTGTGTGTGTGCGAGTGTGTGTGTGTGTGTGCGAGAGTGTGTGTGTGTGTGTGCGAGAGTGTGTGTGTGTGCGAGAGTGTGTGTGTGTGCGAGAGTGTGTGTGCGAGAGTGTGTGTGCGAGAGTGTGTGTGCGAGAGTGTGTGTGTGTGCGAGTGTGTGTGTGTGTGCGCGAGAGTGTGTGTGTGCGCGAGAGTGTGTGTGTGCGCGAGAGTGTGTGTGCGCGAGAGTGTGTGTGTGCGCGAGAGTGTGTGTGTGCGAGAGTGTGTGTGTGTGCGAGAGTGTGTGTGTGTGCGAGAGTGTGTGTGTGTGCGAGAGTGTGTGTGTGTGCGAGAGTGTGTGTGTGTGCGAGAGTGTGTGTGTGTGCGAGAGTGTGTGTGCGAGAGTGTGTGTGCGAGAGTGTGTGTGTGTGTGTGTGCGAGAGTGTGTGTGTGTGTGTGCGAGAGTGTGTGTGTGTGAGCGAGAGTGTGTGTGTGTGCGAGAGTGTGTGTGTGTGCGAGTGTGTGTGTGTGTGTGCGAGAGTGTGTGTGTGTGCGAGAGTGTGTGTGTGTGCGAGAGTGTGTGTGTGTGTGTGCGAGAGTGTGTGTGTGTGCGAGAGTGTGTGTGTATGCGAGAGTGTGTGTGTGTGCGAGAGTGTGTGTGTGTGCGAGAGTGTGTGTGCGAGAGTGTGTGTGCGAGAGTGTGTGCGAGAGTGTGTGTGCGAGAGTGTGTGTGTGTGCGAGTGTGTGTGTGTGTGTGCGAGAGTGTGTGTGCGTGCGAGAGTGTGTGTGCGCGCGAGAGTGTGTGTGTGCGCGAGAGTGTGTGTGCGCGCGAGAGTGTGTGTGCGCGCGAGAGTGTGTGTGCGCGCGAGAGTGTGTGTGCGCGCGAGAGTGTGTGTGTGCGAGAGTGTGTGTTTGTGCGAGAGTGTGTGTTTGTGCGAGAGTGTGTGTGTGTGCGAGAGTGTGTGTGCGAGAGTGTGTGTGCGAGAGTGTGTGTGTGTGTGTGCGAGAGTGTGTGTGTGTGTGTGCGAGAGTGTGTGTGTGTGTGCGAGAGTGTGTGTGTGTGAGCGAGAGTGTGTGTGTGTGCGAGAGTGTGTGTGTGTGCGAGAGTGTGTGTGTGTGCGAGAGTGTGTGTGTGTGCGAGAGTGTGTGTGTGTATGCGAGAGTGTGTGTGTGTGTATGCGAGAGTGTGTGTGTGTGTATGCGAGAGTGTGTGTGTGTGTATGCGAGAGTGTGTGTGTGTGTATGCGAGAGTGTGTATGCGAGAGTGTGTGTGTGTGTATGCGAGAGTGTGTGTGTGTGTATGCGAGAGTGTGTGTGTGTATGCGAGAGTGTGTGTGTGTATGCGAGAGTGTGTGTGTATGCGAGAGTGTGTGTGTGTGTGTGCGAGAGTGTGTGTGTGTGTGTGTGTGTGTGCGAGAGTGTGTGTGTGTGCGAGAGTGTGTGTGTGTGCGAGAGTGTTTGTGTGTGTGTGCGTGTGTGTGTGTGTGTGCGAGAGTGTGTGTGTGTGTGTGCGAGTGTGTGTGTGTGTGCGAGAGTGTGTGTGTGTGAGCGAGAGTGTGTGTGTGAGCGAGAGTGTGTGTGTGTGCGAGAGTGTGTGTGCGAGAGTGTGTGTGCGAGAGTGTGTGCGAGAGTGTGTGTGTGTGCGCGAGAGTGTGTGTGTGCGCGAGAGTGTGTGTGTGCGCGAGAGTGTGTGTGTGCGCGAGAGTGTGTGTGTGCGCGAGAGTGTGTGTGCGAGAGTGTGTGTGCGAGAGTGTGTGCGAGAGTGTGTGTGCGAGAGTGTGTGTGCGAGAGTGTGTGTGCGAGAGTGTGTGTGCGAGAGTGTGTGTGCGAGTGTGTGTGTGTGTGCGAGTGTGTGTGTGTGTGCGAGAGTGTGTGTGTGTGTGCGAGAGTGTGTGTGTGTGTGCGAGAGTGTGTGTGAGTGCGAGAGTGTGCGTGTGTATGCGAGAGTGTGTGTGTGTGTATGCGAGAGTGTGTGTGTGTGTATGCGAGAGTGTGTGTGTGTGTGTATGCGAGAGTGTGTGTGTGTGTATGCGAGAGTGTGTGTGTGTGTATGCGAGAGTGTGTGTGTGTGTATGCGAGAGTGTGTGTGTGTGTGTGTGCGAGAGTGAGTGTGTGTGTGCGAGAGTGTGTGTGTGTGTGCGAGAGTGTGTGTGTGTGTGCGAGAGTGTGTGTGTGTGTGCGAGAGTGTGTGTGCGTGCGAGAGTGTGTGTGCGAGAGTGTGTGTGTGTGCGAGAGTGTGTGTGTGTGCGAGAGTGTGTGTGTGTGCGAGAGTGTGTGTGTGTGCGAGAGTGTGTGTGTGTGCGAGAGTGTGTGTGCGAGAGTGTGTGTGTGTGTGTGTGTGCGAGAGTGTGTGTGCGTGTGTGCGAGAGTGTGTGTGCGTGTGTGCGTGTGTGCGAGAGTGTGTGTGCGAGAGTGTGTGTGCGAGAGTGTGTATGCGAGTGTGTGTGTGTGTGTGTGCGAGAGTGTGTGTGTGTGTGTGCGAGAGTGTGTGTGTGTGTGTGCGAGAGTGTGTGTGTGTGTGAGCGAGAGTGTGTGTGTGTGAGCGAGAGTGTGTGTGTGTGCGAGAGTGTGTGTGTGTGTGCGAGAGTGTGTGTGTGTGTGTGCGAGAGTGTGTGTGTGTGCGAGAGTGTGTGTGTGTGTGTGCGAGAGTGTGTGTGTGTGCGAGAGTGTGTGTGTGTGCGAGAGTGTGTGTGTGTGCGAGAGTGTGTGTGTGTGCGAGAGTGTGTGTGTGTGTGCGAGAGTGTGTGTGTGCGAGAGTGTGTGTGCGAGAGTGTGTGTGCGAGAGTGTGTGTGCGAGAGTGTGTGTGCGAGAGTGTGTGTGCGAGAGTGTGTGTGCGAGAGTGTGTGTGCGAGAGTGTGTGTGCGAGAGTGTGTGTGCGAGAGTGTGTGTGCGAGAGTGTGTGTGTGTGCGAGAGTGTGTGTGTGTGCGAGAGTGTGTGTGTGTGCGAGTGTGTGTGTGTGTGTGTGCGAGAGTGTGTGTGTGTGTGTGTGTGCGAGAGTGTGTGTGCGAGAGTGTGTGTGCGAGAGTGTGTGTGCGAGAGTGTGTGTGCGAGAGTGTGTGTGCGAGAGTGTGTGTGTGTGCGAGTGTGTGTGTGTGTGCGAGTGTGTGTGTGTGTGCGCGAGAGTGTGTGTGTGCGCGAGAGTGTGTGTGTGCGCGAGAGTGTGTGTGTGCGCGAGAGTGTGTGTGTGCGCGAGAGTGTGTGTGTGCGCGAGAGTGTGTGTGTGCGCGAGAGTGTGTGTGTGCGAGAGTGTGTGTGTGCGAGAGTGTGTGTGTGTGCGAGAGTGTGTGTGCGTGTGCGAGAGTGTGTGTGCGTGTGCGAGAGTGTGTGTGTGTGTGTGCGAGAGTGTGTGTGTGTGTGCGAGAGTGTGTGTGTGTGAGCGAGAGTGTGTGTGTGTGCGAGAGTGTGTGTGTGTGCGAGAGTGTGTGTGTGTGTGTGCGAGAGTGTGTGTGTGTGCGAGAGTGTGTGTGTATGCGAGAGTGTGTGTGTGTGCGAGAGTGTGTGTGCGAGAGTGTGTGTGCGAGAGTGTGTGTGTGTGTGTGCGAGAGTGTGTGTGTGTGTGTGCGAGAGTGTGTGTGTGTGTGTGCGAGAGTGTGTGTGTGTGCGAGAGTGTGTGTGTGTGCGAGAGTGTGTGTGTGTGCGAGAGTGTGTGTGTGTATGCGAGAGTGTGTGTGTGTGTATGCGAGAGTGTGTGTGTGTGTATGCGAGAGTGTGTGTATGCGAGAGTGTGTATGCGAGAGTGTGTGTATGCGAGAGTGTGTATGCGAGAGTGTGTGTGTGTGTATGCGAGAGTGTGTGTGTGTGTATGCGAGAGTGTGTGTGTGTGTATGCGAGAGTGTGTGTGTGTGTATGCGAGAGTGTGTGTGTGTATGCGAGAGTGTGTGTGTGTATGCGAGAGTGTGTGTGTGTGTATGCGAGAGTGTGTGTGTGTATGCGAGAGTGTGTGTGTGTGCGAGAGTGTGTGTGTGTGCGAGAGTGTGTGTGTGTATGCGAGTGTGTGTGTGTATGCGAGAGTGTGTGTGTGTATGCGAGAGTGTGTGTGTGTATGCGAGTGTGTGTGTGTGTGTATGCGAGAGTGTGTGTGTGTATGCGAGAGTGTGTGTGTGTATGCGAGAGTGTGTGTGTGTATGCGAGAGTGTGTGTGTGTATGCGAGAGTGTGTGTGTATGCGAGAGTGTGTGTGTGTATGCGAGAGTGTGTGTGTGCATGCGAGTGTGTGTGTGTGCATGCGAGAGTGTGTGTGTGTGCATGCGAGAGTGTGTGTGTGTGTATGCGAGAGTGTGTGTGTGTGTATGCGAGAGTGTGTGTGTGTGTATGCGAGAGTGTGTGTGTGTGTATGCGAGAGTGTGTGTGTGTGTATGCGAGAGTGTGTGTGTGTATGCGAGAGTGTGTGTGTGTGTGTATGCGAGAGTGTGTGTGTGTGTATGCGAGAGTGTGTGTGTGTGTATGCGAGAGTGAGTGTGTGTGTGTGTGCGCGAGAGTGTGTGTGTGTGTGTGCGCGAGAGTGTGTGTGTGTGTGTGCGCGAGAGTGTGTGTGTGTGCGCGAGAGTGTGTGTGTGTGTGTGCGCGAGAGTGTGTGTGTGTGTGCGCGAGAGTGTGTGTGTGCGCGAGAGTGTGTGTGTGCGCGAGAGTGTGTGTGTGTGCGCGAGAGTGTGTGTGTGCGCGAGAGTGTGTGTGTGTGCGCGAGTGTGTGTGTATGCGAGAGTGTGTGTGTGTGTATGCGAGAGTGTGTGTGTATGCGAGAGTGTGTGTGTATGCGAGAGTGTGTGTGTATGCGAGAGTGTGTGTGTATGCGAGTGTGTGTGTGTATGCGAGAGTGTGTGTGTGTATGCGAGTGTGTGTGTGTGTGTATGCGAGTGTGTGTGTGTGTATGCGAGTGTGTGTGTGTGTGCGAGAGTGTGTGTGTGTGCGAGAGTGTGTGTGTGTGCGAGAGTGTGTGTGTGTGCGAGAGTGTGTGTGTGTGCGAGAGTGTGTGTGTGTGCGAGAGTGTGTGTGTGTGCGAGAGTGTGTGTGTGTGCGAGAGAGTGTGTGTGTGTGCGAGAGTGTGTGTGTGTGTGTGTGCGAGAGTGTGTGTGTGTGCGCGAGTGTGTGTGTGTGCGCGAGAGTGTGTGTGTGCGCGAGAGTGTGTGTGTGCGCGAGTGTGTGTGTGTATGCGAGAGTGTGTGTGTGTATGCGAGAGTGAGTGTGTGTATGCGAGAGTGTGTGTGTGTATGCGAGAGTGTGTGTGTGTGTATGCGAGAGTGTGTGTGTGTGTGTGCGAGAGTGTGTGTGTGTGTGTGCGAGAGTGTGTGTGTGTGCGAGAGTGTGTGTGTGTGCGAGAGTGTGTGTGTGTGCGAGAGTGTGTGTGCGAGAGTGTGTGTGCGAGAGTGTGTGTGCGAGAGTGTGTGTGCGAGAGTGTGTGTGCGTGTGTGTGTGTGTGTGCGAGAGTGTGTGTGTGTGTGTGCGAGTGTGTGTGTGTGTGTGTGCGAGTGTGTGTGTGTGAGCGAGAGTGTGTGTGTGTGCGAGAGTGTGTGTGCGAGAGTGTGTGTGCGAGAGTGTGTGTGCGCGAGAGTGTGTGTGTGCGCGAGAGTGTGTGTGTGCGCGAGAGTGTGTGTGTGCGCGAGAGTGTGTGTGTGCGCGAGAGTGTGTGTGTGCGCGAGAGTGTGTGTGTGCGCGAGAGTGTGTGTGCGAGAGTGTGTGTGCGAGAGTGTGTGTGCGAGAGTGTGTGTGCGAGAGTGTGTGTGCGAGAGTGTGTGTGCGAGAGTGTGTGTGCGAGAGTGTGTGTGCGAGTGTGTGTGTGCGAGTGTGTGTGTGTGCGAGAGTGTGTGTGTGCGAGAGTGTGTGTGTGTGCGAGAGTGTGTGTGTGTGTGCGAGAGTGTGCGTGTGTGCGAGAGTGTGCGTGAGTGCGAGAGTGTGCGTGTGTATGCGAGAGTGTGTGTGTGTGTATGCGAGAGTGTGTGTGTGTGTATGCGAGAGTGTGTGTGTGTGTGTTTGCGAGAGTGTGTGTGTGTGTATGCGAGAGTGTGTGTGTGTGTATGCGAGAGTGTGTGTGTGTGTGTGCGAGAGTGTGTGTGTGTGTGTGCGAGAGTGTGTGTGTGTGTATGCGAGAGTGTGTGTGTGTGTATGCGAGAGTGTGTGTGTGTGTATGCGAGAGTGTGTGTGTATGCGAGAGTGTGTGTGTGTGTATGCGAGAGTGTGTGTGTGTGTATGCGAGAGAGTGTGTGTGTGTATGCGAGAGTGTGTGTGTGTGTATGCGAGAGTGTGTGTGTGTGTGTGCGAGAGTGTGTGTGTGTGTATGCGAGAGTGTGTGTGTGTGCGTGCGAGAGTGTGCGTGCGAGAGTGTGTGTGCGAGAGTGTGTGTGTGTGCGAGAGTGTGTGTGTGTGCGAGAGTGTGTGTGCGAGAGTGTGTGTGTGTGTGTGTGCGAGAGTGTGTGTGTGTGTGTGCGAGAGTGTGTGTGTGCGAGAGTGTGTGTGTGTGTGTGCGAGAGTGTGTGTGCGAGAGTGTGTGTGCGAGAGTGTGTGTGCGAGAGTGTGTGTGCGAGAGTGTGTGTGTGTGTGTGCGAGAGTGTGTGTGTGTGTGTGCGAGAGTGTGTGTGTGTGAGCGAGAGTGTGTGTGTGTGAGCGAGAGTGTGTGTGTGTGCGAGAGTGTGTGTGTGTGTGCGAGAGTGTGTGTGTGTATGCGAGAGTGTGTGTGTGTGTATGCGAGAGTGTGTGTGTATGCGAGAGTGTGTGTGTGTATGCGAGAGTGTGTGTGTGTGTGTATGCGAGAGTGTGTGTGTGTGTGTATGCGAGAGTGTGTGTGTGTGTGTATGCGAGAGTGTGTGTGTGTGTATGCGAGAGTGTGTGTGTGTGTATGCGAGTGTGTGTGTGTGTATGCGAGAGTGTGTGTGTGTGTATGCGAGAGTGTGTGTGTGTGTATGCGAGAGTGTGTGTGTGTGTATGCGAGAGTGTGTGTGTATGCGAGAGTGTGTGTGTGTGTATGCGAGAGTGTGTGTGTGTGTATGCGAGTGTGTATGTGTATGCGAGAGTGTGTGTGTGTGTATGCGAGAGAGTGTGTGTGTGTATGCGAGAGTGTGTGTGTGTGTATGCGAGTGTGTGTGTGTATGCGAGAGTGTGTGTGTGTGTATGCGAGAGTGTGTGTGTGTATGCGAGTGTGTGTGTGTGTGTGTATGCGAGTGTGTGTGTGTGTGTATGCGAGTGTGTGTGTGTGTGTATGCGAGAGTGTGTGTATGCGAGAGTGTGTGTGTATGCGAGAGTGTGTGTGTATGCGAGAGTGTGTGTGTGCGAGTGTGTGTGTGTATGCGAGTGTGTGTGTGTATGCGAGTGTGTGTGTGTGTGTGTACGAGAGTGTGTGTGTGTGCGAGAGTGTGTGTGTGTGCGAGAGTGAGTGTGTGTGCGAGAGTGTGTGTGTGTGTGCGAGAGTGTGTGTGTGTGTGCGAGAGTGTGTGTGTGTGCGAGAGTGTGTGTGTGTGCGAGAGTGTGTGTGTGTGTGCGAGAGTGTGTGTGTGTGTGTGCGAGAGTGTGTGTGTGTGCGAGAGTGTGTGTGTGTATGCGAGAGTGAGTGTGTGTATGCGAGAGTGTGTGTGTATGCGAGAGTGTGTGTGTGTGTGTGCGAGAGTGTGTGTGTGCGCGAGAGTGTGTGTGTGCGCGAGTGTGTGTGTGTATGCGAGAGTGTGTGTGTGTATGCGAGAGTGAGTGTGTGTGTGCGAGAGTGTGTGTGTGTGCGAGAGTGTGTGTGTGTGCGAGAGTGTGTGTGTGTGCGAGAGTGTGTGTGCGAGAGTGTGTGTGCGAGAGTGTGTGTGCGAGAGTGTGTGTGCGAGAGTGTGTGTGTGTGTGTGCGAGAGTGTGTGTGTGTGTGCGAGAGTGTGTGTGTGTGCGAGAGTGTGTGTGTGTGTGCGAGAGTGTGTGTGTGTGTGCGAGAGTGTGTGTGTGTGTGCGAGAGTGTGTGTGTGTGCGAGAGTGTGTGTGTGTGCGAGAGTGTGTGTGTGTGCGAGAGTGTGTGTGTGCGAGAGTGTGTGTGTGCGAGAGTGTGTATGCGAGTGTGTGTGTGTGTGTGTGCGAGAGTGTGTGTGCGAGAGTGTGTATGCGAGTGTGTGTGTGTGTGTGTGCGAGAGTGTGTGTGTGTGTGTGCGAGAGTGTGTGTGTGTGTGTGCGAGAGTGTGTGTGTGTGTGCGAGAGTGTGTGTGTGTGTGTGCGAGAGTGTGTGTGTGAGCGAGAGTGTGTGTGTGTGAGCGAGAGTGTGTGTGTGTGCGAGAGTGTGTGTGTGTGTGCGAGAGTGTGTGTGTGTGCGAGAGTGTGTGTGTGTGCGAGAGTGTGTGTGTGTATGCGAGAGTGTGTGTGTGTGTATGCGAGAGTGTGTGTGTGTGTGTATGCGAGAGTGTGTGTGTGTGTATGCGAGTGTGTGTGTGTATGCGAGAGTGTGTGTGTGTGTATGCGAGAGTGTGTGTGTGTGTATGCGAGAGTGTGTGTGTGTGTATGCGAGAGTGTGTGTGTGTGTATGCGAGAGTGTGTGTGTATGCGAGAGTGTGTGTGTGTGTATGCGAGAGTGTGTGTGTGTGTATGCGAGTGTGTATGTGTATGCGAGAGTGTGTGTGTGTGTATGCGAGAGAGTGTGTGTGTGTATGCGAGAGAGTGTGTGTGTGTATGCGAGAGTGTGTGTGTGTGTATGCGAGTGTGTATGTGTATGCGAGAGTGTGTGTGTGTGTATGCGAGAGTGTGTGTGTGTGTATGCGAGAGTGTGTGTGTGTGTATGCGAGTGTGTGTGTGTGTATGCGAGTGTGTGTGTGTGTGTATGCGAGTGTGTGTGTGTGTGTATGCGAGAGTGTGTGTATGCGAGAGTGTGTGTGTATGCGAGAGTGTGTGTATGCGAGTGTGTGTGTGTGTATGCGAGTGTGTGTGTGTGTGTGTACGAGAGTGTGTGTGTGTGCGAGAGTGTGTGTGTGTGCGAGAGTGAGTGTGTGTGTGTGTGCGAGAGTGTGTGTGTGTGTGTGCGAGAGTGTGTGTGTGTGTGCGAGAGTGTGTGTGTGTGCGAGAGTGTGTGTGTGTGTATGCGAGTGTGTGTGTGTATGCGAGAGTGTGTGTGTATGCGAGAGTGTGTGTGTGTGTGCGAGAGTGTGTGTGTGTGCGAGAGTGTGTGTGTGTATGCAAGAGTGTGTGTGTGAGAGTGTGTGTGTGAGAGTGTGTGTGTGAGAGTGTGTGTGTGAGAGTGTGTGTGTGAGAGTGTGTGTGTGAGAGTGTGTGTGTGAGAGTGTGTGTGAGAGTGTGTGTGTGAGAGTGTGTGTGAGAGTGTGTGTGTGTGTGAGAGTGTGTGTGTGTATGCGAGAGTGTGTGTGTGTGTGTATGCGAGAGTGTGTGTGTGTGTGTGTGTGCGAGAGTGTGTGTGTGTGTGCGAGAGTGTGTGTGTGTGTGCGAGAGTGTGTGTGTGTGTGTGCGAGAGTGTGTGTGTGTGTGTGCGAGAGTGTGTGTGTGTGTGCGAGTGTGTGTGTGTGTGTGTGTGTATGCGAGAGTGTGTGTGTATGCGAGTGTGTGTGTGTGTATGCGAGTGTGTGTGTGTGTGTGCGAGAGTGTGTGTGTGTGCGAGAGTGTGTGTGTGTGTGCGAGAGTGTGTGTGTGTGTGTGCGAGAGTGTGTGTGTGTGTGTGCGAGAGTGTGTGTGTGTGTGTGCGAGAGTGTGTGTGTGTGTGTGCGAGTGTGTGTGTGTGTGTGCGTGTGCGAGAGTGTGTGTGCGTATGCGAGTGTGTGTGTGCGTGTGCGAGAGTGTGTGTGCGTGTGCGAGAGTGTGTGTGCGTGTGCGAGAGTGTGTGTGTGTGTGCGAGTGTGTGTGTGTGTATGCGAGAGTGTGTGTGTGTGCGAGAGTGTGTGTGTGCGAGAGTGTGTGTGTATGCGAGAGTGTGTGTATGCGAGTGTGTGTGTGTGTATGCGAGTGTGTGTGTGTGTGTGTACGAGAGTGTGTGTGTGTGCGAGAGTGTGTGTGTGAGCGAGAGTGAGTGTGTGTGTGTGCGAGAGTGTGTGTGTGTGTGTGCGAGAGTGTGTGTGTGTGCGAGAGTGTGTGTGTGTATGCGAGTGTGTGTGTGTATGCGAGAGTGTGTGTGTGTATGCGAGAGTGTGTGTGTGTATGCGAGAGTGTGTGTGTGTGTGTGTATGCGAGAGTGTGTGTGTGTGCGAGAGTGTGTGTGTGTGCGAGAGTGTGTGTGTGTGTGCGAGAGTGTGTGTGTGTGTGTGTATGCGAGTGTGTGTGTGTGTGCGAGAGTGTGTGTGTGTGCGAGAGTGTGTGTGTGTGTGCGAGAGTGTGTGTGTGTGCGAGAGTGTGTGTGTGTGCGAGTGTGTGTGTGTGTATGCAAGAGTGTGTGTGTGAGAGTGAGTGTGTGTGTGTGTGAGAGTGTGTGTGTGTATGCGAGAGTGTGTGTGTGTATGCGAGAGTGTGTGTGTGTGTGTATGCGAGAGTGTGTGTGTGTGCGAGAGTGTGTGTGTGTGCGAGAGTGTGTGTGTGTGTGCGAGAGTGTGTGTGTGTGTGCGAGAGTGTGTGTGTGTGTGTGCGAGTGTGTGTGTGTGTGTGCGTGTGCGAGAGTGTGTGTGCGTATGCGAGTGTGTGTGTGTGTGCGTGTGCGAGAGTGTGTGTGTGTGTGCGAGAGTGTGTGTGTGTGCGAGAGTGTGTGTGTGTGCGAGAGTGTGTGTGTGTGTGCGAGAGTGTGTGTGTGTGCGAGAGTGTGTGTGTGTGCGAGAGTGTGTGTGTGCGAGAGTGTGTGTGTGCGAGAGTGTGTGTGTGCGAGAGTGTGTGTGTGCGAGAGTGTGTGTGTGTATGCGAGAGTGTGTGTGTGTATGCGAGAGTGTGTGTGTGTGCGAGTGTGTGTGTGTGTGAGAGTGTGTGTGTGTGTGCGAGTGTGTGTCTGTGTATGCGAGAGTGTGTGTGTGTGTGTGTGTGCGAGAGTGTGTGTGTGTGTGCGAGAGTGTGTGTGTGTGTGCGAGTGTGTGTCTGTGTATGCGAGAGTGTGTGTGTGTGTGTGTGCGAGAGTGTGTGTGTGTGTGCGAGTGTGTGTGTGTGCGAGTGTGTGTGTGCGCGAGAGTGTGTGTGTGCGCGAGTGTGTGTCTGTGTATGCGAGAGTGTGTGTGTGCGAGAGTGTGTGTGTGCGCGAGTGTGTGTCTGTGTATGCGAGAGTGTGTGTGTGCGAGAGTGTGTGTGTGCGAGAGTGTGTGTGTGCGAGAGTGTGTGTGTGCGAGTATGCGAGTGTGTGTGTGTGTATGCGAGTGTGTGTGTGTATGCGAGTGTGTGTGTGTGTATGCGAGTGTGTGTGTGTCTGTGTATGCGACTGTGTGTCTGTGTGTGTGTGTATGCGAGAGAGTGTGTGTGTGTCTGTGTGTGTGTATGCGAGAGAGTGTGTGTGTGTCTGTGTGTGTGTGTTTGCGAGAGAGCGTGTGTGTGTGTGTGTATGCGAGAGAGTGTGTGTCTGTGTCTGTGTGTGTGTGTGTGTGTATGCGAGAGAGTGTGTGTGTGTCTGTGTGTGTGTGTGTGTGTCTGTGTGTGTCTGTGTGTGTGTTTGCGAGAGAGCGTGTGTGTGTGTGTGTGTGTATGCGAGAGAGTGTGTGTCTGTGTGTGTGTGTGTGTGTATGCGAGAGAGTGTGTGTGTGTGTGTCTGTGTGTGTGTGTATGCGAGAGAGTGTGTGTCTGTGTCTGTGTGTGTGTGTGTATGCGAGAGAGTGTGTGTGTGTGTGTGTGTGTGAGCAGATAGCTGTGCTGCCCTGTGTTCGGGCCATCACTGCCCCAGCGAGCAGTTCCCGGGAGAGAGGCCGAGGTGTGAAAAGCTGTAAAATTCAGAGTAAGACGAGGTGACAGATTGTCATTGAAGTGACGTCTGCCAGCAACAGTTGGCTGCCAGACAAATGGACGCACTGCCCCTCCCACAGTCTCTCTCTCTCTCTCTCACGGCCCACCTCCCCGGACCTCGAGCACCCGTCACCGAGACACCAGGCAGATATTCGACTACCAGAGGCTGCGCGCAGAGGAGCCACGAGGCTGACCGGAGAGAGACTCGGGCTCTTCGACCAGGAGAGCTGCCGTCTGTCAGGTGGTCTTAGGCAAGATCGTTGAGCGAATGGGGCAAAGAAGTGGATGCAGAATATCAAAATTAGGAGAAAGGGATCCAGAACAATCCCGGGGGCTTAAAGGGTTAAATAACGAGGAGAGGTGACACAGACTGGGCTTGTATTCCCTCGAGTGTCGGAGATTAAGGGGTGATCTAATCGAGGGGTTTAAGATGATTGAAGGATTTGATGGGGTCGATGGAGAGAAACTATTTCCTCTGGTGGGAGAGTCCAGAACAAGGGGGGGAATAATCTTAAAATCAGAGCTCGGCCGTTCAGGGGGTGATGTCAGGAAGGATTTCTTCACACAAAGGGGGAGTGGGAATCTGGAACTCTCTCCCCCCCCCAAATAAAGGCTGTGGGTGTTGGGGGTCAGTTGGAGTTTTCGAGACTGAGATCGGGAGATTTTTGTTGGGGATCGAGGGATACGGACAAAGGGAGGGGGGAATGGGGTTCAGGGACAGATCAGTCACGATCCGATTGAACAGGCTCGAGGGGCTGAATGGCCTCCTCCTGTTCCTGTGTACCAGGCTCGAGGGGCTGAACGGCCTCCTCCTGTTCCTGTGTACCAGGCTCGAGGGGCTGAATGCGTGTGTCTCTGTGTCTGACTGTCTGTCTGTCTGTCCGGGTGTGAGTGTGTCTCTCTCTCTCTTTCTCTATGTGTGTGTGTCTGTCTGTCTCTCTGTGTCTCTCTATCTGTATGGCTGTGTCTGTCTCTGTCTGTCTGTGTGTAATTCTGAGTGAGAGGCTGCCTGTTAGCCCAGGGACTCCCACAGTGGACTCCAGATCCCCAAACTGATTCACAGACCCCCCTAAGGTGAGGGTAGTTCTCCGGAACATCAGGGACCCCCGAAAGTGCTTCTGGTTAAAGAAACCAACACAGTGACTGAGTCACATTTTTAATTTAAAAACTGACAAACAACAAACACACAAAAACCAGGAGTTGAGAAAAGAGGCTTCAAAAAATATCCCCAGTGAGGGGCACCGACTCCCCCCTCCCCCCGGGGCGAGGGGCACCGACTCCCCCCTCCCCCCGGGGCGAGGGGCACCGACTCCCCCCTCCCCCGGGGCGAGGGGCACCGACTCCCCCCTCCCCCGGGGCGAGGGGCACCGACTCCCCCTCCCCCCGGGGCGAGGGGCACCGACTCCCCCTCCCCCCGGGGCGAGGGGCACCGACTCCCCCTCCCCCCGGGGCGAGGGGCACCGACTCCCCCCAGGGCGAGGGGCACCGACTCCCCCCTCCCCCCGGGGCGAGGGGCACCGACTCCCCCCAGGGCGAGGGGCACCGACTCCCCCCTCCCCCCGGGGTACAGGACCCACACGGTGCACCGAGTCCCCGGGGAGGGGGGGTTGTGAAGTGAGTAGCCGGAGGTGGTTTGTACGGTGGGGTTCAGATCGCCAGCCTGGCGATGACCAGGGTACAGACGGGCAGAGCTTCCATCGGGAGCGGCGACCAGCGTCCATTTTGTGGGCGGCCGGCGTGCGTTTAGAACACGGTCTTGCTGACGTCCAGGTAGGGCCCGACGGGCGGGCCGTAGACACGGGCCAGCTGTGAGGACCCGAAGGGCACTCCGTACTGGGCACAGGGACCAGGGAGGAAGGGCCGGGGGTAGACCTGCCCGCTGCCCCTACCCGCTCCGCGCTCCGTCCCGTACTCCAGGCAATAGGGGCCCGCGTAGCCCGGCTGAGGGGCTCTGGCCACCGAGACGGGACCCCTGGGGTACGGCAGGGGCGGGGTTTGCGAGTTGTCCAAGGGGCCGGCCCAGGTCCCATCAGTCTCGCGCAGAGGTCGAGGGTGAGAGTCGCTGGCGGCCATCAAATCGGGAACGGCGGAGGTCCTGGAACAAGGAGCGAAACAAATATCAGTACAGACCGCGAGGGAAAAGCTCACCCCTGACCCCCACTCGCCCCCGACCCCCACTCGCCCCCGACCCCCACTCGCCCCCGACCCCCACTCGCCCCCGACCCCCACTCGCCCCCGACCCCCACTCGCCCCCGACCCCCACTCGCCCCCGACCCCCACTCGCCCCCGACCCCCACTCACCCCCGACCCCCACTCACACTGACCCCCCTCCCTCTCCCTCTCCCTCTCCCCCTTACCCAGACTCTGCCCCCTCTCCCTCTCCCCCTCACCCAGACTCTGCCCCCTCTCCCTCTCCCCCTCACCCAGACTCTGCCCCCTCTCCCCCTTACCCAGACTCTGCCCCCCTCTCCCCCTTACCCAGACTCTGCCCCCTCTCCCCCTTACCCAGGCTCTGCCCCCTCTCCCCCTTACCCAGGCTCTGCCCCCTCTCCCCCTTACCCAGACTCTGCCCCCTTACCCAGACTCTGCCCCCTCTCTCCCCCTTGCCCAGACTCTGCCCCCTCTCCCCCTTACCCAGACTCTGCCCTCTCTCCCCCTTACCCAGACTCTGCCCTCTCTCCCCCTTACCCAGACTCTGCCCCCTCTCCCTCTCCCCCTTACCCAGACTCTGCCCCCTTACCCAGACTCTGCCCCCTCTCTCCCCCTTACCCAGACTCTGCCCCCTCTCTCCCCCTTGCCCAGACTCTGCCCTCTCTCCCCCTTGCCCAGACTCTGCCCTCTCTCCCCCTTACCCAGACTCTGCCCCCTCTCCCCCTTGCCCAGACTCTGCCCTCTCTCCCCCTTGCCCAGACTCTGCCCTCTCTCCCCCTTACCCAGACTCTGCCCCCTCTCCCTCTCCCCCTTACCCAGACTCTGCCCCCTTACCCAGACTCTGCCCCCTCTCTCCCCCTTGCCCAGACTCTGCCCTCTCTCCCCCTTGCCCAGACTCTGCCCTCTCTCCCCCTTGCCCAGACTCTGCCCCCATCTCCCCCTTACCCAGGCTCTGCCCCCTCTCCCCCTTGCCCAGACTCTGCCCTCTCTCCCCCTTACCCAGACTCTGCCCTCTCTCCCCCTTGCCCAGACTCTGCCCTCTCTCCCCCTTACCCAGACTCTGCCCCCTCTCCCCCTTACCCAGACTCTGCCCCCTTACCCAGACTCTGCCCCCTTACCCAGGCTCTGCCCCCTCTCCCCCTTACCCAGGCTCTGCCCCCTCTCCCCCTTGCCCAGACTCTGCCCTCTCTCCCCCTTACCCAGACTCTGCCACCTCTCCCTCTCCCCCTTACCCAGACTCTGCCCCCTCTCCCAGACTCTGCCCCCTCTCCCAGACTCTGCCCCCTCTCCCAGACTCTGCCCCCTCTCCCCCTTACCCAGACTCTGCCCCCTCTCTCCCCCTAGCCCAGACTCTGCCCCCTCTCCCCCTTACCCAGACTCTGCCCCCTCTCTCCCCCTTACCCAGGCTCTGCCCCCTCTCCCCCTTACCCAGACTCTGCCCTCTCTCCCCCTTACCCAGACTCTGCCCCCTCTCTCCCCCTTGCCCAGACTCTGCCCCCTCTCCCCCTTACCCAGACTCTGCCCCCTCTCCCCCTTACCCAGACTCTGCCCCCTCTCCCCCTTACCCAGACTCTGCCCCCTCTCTCCCCCTTGCCCAGACTCTGCCCCCTCTCCCCCTTACCCAGGCTCTGCCCCCTCTCCCCCTTACCCAGACTCTGCCCCCTCTCCCCCTTACCCAGACTCTGCCCTCTCTCCCCCTTACCCAGACTCTGCCCCCTCTCCCCCTTACCCAGGCTCTGCCCCCTCTCCCCCTTGCCCAGACTCTGCCCTCTCTCCCCCTTACCCAGACTCTGCCCCCTCTCCCTCTCTCCCTTACCCAGACTCTGCCCCCTCTCCCAGACTCTGCCCCCTCTCCCAGACTCTGCCCCCTCTCCCCCTTACCCAGGCTCTGCCCCCTCTCCCCCTTACCCAGACTCTGCCCCCTCTCTCCCCCTTGTCCAGACTCTGCCCTCTCTCCCCCTTGCCCAGACTCTGCCCTCTCTCCCCCTTGCCCAGACTCTGCCCCCTCTCCCCCTTACCCAGACTCTGCCCCCTCTCCCCCTTACCCAGACTCTGCCCCCTCACCCCCTCCCCCTTACCCAGACTCTGCCCCCTCTCCCCCTCCCCCTTACCCAGACTCTGCCCCCTCACCCCCTTTCCCAGACTCTGCCCCCTCTCTCCCCCTTACCCAGACTCTGCCCCCTCTCTCCCCCTTGCCCAGACTCTGCCCCCTCTCTCCCCCTTGCCCAGACTCTGCCCCCTCTCTCCCCCTTGCCCAGACTCTGCCCCCTCTCTCCCCCTTGCCCAGACTCTGCCCTCTCTCCCCCTTGCCCAGACTCTGCCCCCTCTCCCCCTTACCCAGACTCTGCCCCCTCTCCCCCTTACCCAGGCTCTGCCCCCTCTCCCCCTTACCCAGGCTCTGGCCCCTCTCCCCCTTGCCCAGACTCTGCCCTCTCTCCCTCTCCCCCTCTCCCAGACTCTGCCCCCTCTCCCAGACTCTGCCCCCTCTCCCAGACTCTGCCCCCTCTCCCAGACTCTGCCCCCTCTCCCCCTTACCCAGACTCTGCCCCCTCTCCCCCTTACCCAGACTCTGCCCCCTCTCTCCCCCTTGCCCAGACTCTGCCCCCTCTCCCCCTTACCCAGGTTCTGCCCCCTCTCCCCCTTACCCAGACTCTGCCCCCTCTCCCCCTTACCCAGACTCTGCCCCCTCTCCCCCTTACCCAGACTCTGCCCCCTCTCCCCCTTACCCAGACTCTGCCCCCTCTCCCCCTTACCCAGGCTCTGACCCCTCTCCCCCTTACCCAGACTCTGCCCCCTCTCCCCCTTACCCAGACTCTGCCCCCTCTCCCCCTTACCCAGACTCTGCCCCCTCTCCCCCTTACCCAGACTCTGCCCCCTCTCCCCCTTACCCAGAATCTTGCCCCTCTCTCTCCCCCTTACCCAGACTCTGCCCCCTCTCCCCCTTACCCAGACTCTGCCCCCTCTCCCCCTTACCCAGGCTCTGCCCCCTCTCCCCCTTACCCAGACTCTGCCCCCTCTCCCCCTTACCCAGAATCTGCCCCCTCTCTCTCCCTCTCCCCCTTACCCAGACTCTGCCCCCTCTCTCTCTCTCTCTCCCCCTTACCCAGACTCTGCCCCCTCTCTCTCCCTCTCCCCCTTACCCAGACTCTGCCCCCTCTCTCTCTCTCTCCCCCTTACCCAGACTCTGCCCCCTCTCTCTCTCTCTCCCCCTTACCCAGACTCTGCCCCCTCTCTCTCTCTCTCCCCCTTACCCAGACTCTGCCCCCTCTCTCTCCCTCTCCCCCTTACCCAGACTCTGCCCCCTCTCTCTCTCTCCCCCTTACCCAGACTCTGCCCCCTCTCTCTCTCTCTCCCCCTTACCCAGACTCTGCCCCCTCTCTCTCTCTCTCCCCCTTACCCAGACTCTGCTCCCTCTCTCTCCCTCTCCCCCTTACCCAGACTCTGCCCCCTCTCTCTCTCTCTCCCCCTTACCCAGACTCTGCTCCCTCTCTCTCCCTCTCCCCCTTACCCAGACTCTGCCCCCTCTCCCCCTTACCCAGGCTCTGCCCTCTCTCCCCCTTGCCCAGACTCTGCCCTCTCTCCCCCTTACCCAGACTCTGCCCTCTCTCCCCCTTACCCAGACTCTGCCCTCTCTCCCCCTTACCCAGACTCTGCCCCCTCTCCCCCTTACCCAGACTCTGCCCCCTCTCCCCCTTACCCAGACTCTGCCCCCCCTCTCCCCCTTACCCAGACTCTGCTCCCTCTCTCTCCCTCTCCCCCTTACCCAGACTCTGCCCCCTCTCCCCCTTACCCAGACTCTGCCCCCTCTCTCTCCCCCTTACCCAGACTCTGCTCCCTCTCTCTCCCTCTCCCCCTTACCCAGACTCTGCCCCCTCTCCCCCTTACCCAGACTCTGCCCCCTCTCCCCCTTACCCAGACTCTGCCCCCCCTCTCCCCCTTACCCAGACTCTGCTCCCTCTCTCTCCCTCTCCCCCTTACCCAGACTCTGCCCCCTCTCCCCCTTACCCAGGCTCTGCCCTCTCTCCCCCTTACCCAGGCTCTGCCCTCTCTCCCCCTTGCCCAGGCTCTGCCCTCTCTCCCCCTTACCCAGACTCTGCCCTCTCTCCCCCTTACCCAGACTCTGCCCCCTCTCCCTCTCCCCCTTACCCAGACTCTGCCCCCTCTCCCAGACTCTGCCCCCTCTCCCAGACTCTGCCCCCTCTCCCCCTTACCCAGACTCTGCCCCCTCTCCCCCTTACCCAGACTCTGCCCCCTCTCCCCCTTACCCAGACTCTGCCCCCTCTCCCCCTTACCCAGACTCTGCCCCCTCTCCCCCTTACCCAGGCTCTGACCCCTCTCCCCCTTACCCAGACTCTGCCCCCTCTCCCCCTTACCCAGACTCTGCCCCCTCTCCCCCTTACCCAGACTCTGCCCCCTCTCCCCCTTACCCAGACTCTGCCCCCTCTCCCCCTTACCCAGACTCTGCCCCCTCTCTCTCCCTCTCCCCCTTACCCAGAATCTTGCCCCTCTCTCTCCCCCTTACCCAGACTCTGCCCCCTCTCCCCCTTACCCAGACTCTGCCCCCTCTCTCTCTCTCTCCCCCTTACCCAGACTCTGCCCCCTCTCTCTCTCTCTCCCCCTTACCCAGACTCTGCCCCCTCTCTCTCTCTCTCCCCCTTACCCAGACTCTGCCCCCTCTCTCTCCCTCTCCCCCTTACCCAGACTCTGCCCCCTCTCTCTCTCTCCCCCTTACCCAGACTCTGCCCCCTCTCTCTCTCTCTCCCCCTTACCCAGACTCTGCCCCCTCTCTCTCTCTCTCCCCCTTACCCAGACTCTGCTCCCTCTCTCTCCCTCTCCCCCTTACCCAGACTCTGCCCCCTCTCTCTCTCTCTCCCCCTTACCCAGACTCTGCTCCCTCTCTCTCCCTCTCCCCCTTACCCAGACTCTGCCCCCTCTCCCCCTTACCCAGGCTCTGCCCTCTCTCCCCCTTGCCCAGACTCTGCCCTCTCTCCCCCTTACCCAGACTCTGCCCTCTCTCCCCCTTACCCAGACTCTGCCCTCTCTCCCCCTTACCCAGACTCTGCCCCCTCTCCCCCTTACCCAGACTCTGCCCCCTCTCCCCCTTACCCAGACTCTGCCCCCCCTCTCCCCCTTACCCAGACTCTGCTCCCTCTCTCTCCCTCTCCCCCTTACCCAGACTCTGCCCCCTCTCCCCCTTACCCAGACTCTGCCCCCTCTCTCTCCCCCTTACCCAGACTCTGCTCCCTCTCTCTCCCTCTCCCCCTTACCCAGACTCTGCCCCCTCTCCCCCTTACCCAGACTCTGCCCCCTCTCCCCCTTACCCAGACTCTGCCCCCCCTCTCCCCCTTACCCAGACTCTGCTCCCTCTCTCTCCCTCTCCCCCTTACCCAGACTCTGCCCCCTCTCCCCCTTACCCAGGCTCTGCCCTCTCTCCCCCTTGCCCAGGCTCTGCCCTCTCTCCCCCTTACCCAGACTCTGCCCTCTCTCCCCCTTACCCAGACTCTGCCCCCTCTCCCCCTTACCCAGACTCTGCCCCCTCTCCCCCTTACCCAGACTCTGCCCCCTCTCTCTCCCCCTTACCCAGACTCTGCTCCCTCTCTCTCCCTCTCCCCCTTACCCAGACTCTGCCCCCTCTCCCCCTTACCCAGACTCTGCTCCCTCTCTCTCTCTCTCCCCCTTACCCAGACTCTGCTTCCTCTCTCTCCCTCTCCCCCTTACCCAGACTCTGCCCCCTCTCTCTCCCTCTCCCCCTTACCCAGACTCTGCCCCCTCTCCCCCTTACCCAGACTCTGCTCCCTCTCTCTCTCTCTCCCCCTTACCCAGACTCTGCCCCCTCTCTCTCCCCCTTACCCAGACTCTGCTCCCTCTCTCTCCCTCTCCCCCTTACCCAGACTCTGCCCCCTCTCTCCCGGTCTCGATGACAGGTCCTGAGGTCAGACTCGGTATGATGTTCTCTATTCCCGTGGCCCTCAGGAAGGAGGGGATGAAGTTGGAGTGGGGAGGGGGGAGTCTCCGCTCCCCGGCCTGGTCCTGGGGGCTCTCTGGGCCTCGCCCCTCGCTCTGCGTTGAGTCACACGGCTCCAAAGTGTGAAGTTCCTTATCATCTAGAAGAGAGGAGAGAGGTTCAGATCCTGGAGGACTCTCCTGCACACCGTCGATCCACGAGCCCTCGATCGAGCAGAGCCTGGACCAGACTGGTCCGACGAGCCAAACTGTACGGGTCAGGGGGTCGGTCACTCCGGGGCGGGGGGAGAGAGCTGTTTATACCGGGCGGTTAACGGAGTAAAGCCTCCCTCGGCATTAACAGGAGCGGAAATCAGACCCCGGGCCCACGGGAGGAGATATCAGGACAGGGGACCAAAAGCTCGGTCAAAGAGGGAGGGTTTAAGGAGGGTCTTAAAGGAGGAGGGGGAGAGGATTAGGGAGGGAATTCCAGAGCTCGGGGCCCGGGCGGCTGAAGGCACGGCCGCCAATGGTGGAACGATGGGAGCGGGAGATGGACAAGAGGCCGGAATTGGAGGAGGGCAGAGATCTCGGAGGGTCGGAGGGGCTGGAGGGGGACGAGGGGCCATGGAGGGATTTGAACAGGAGGATGGGGAATTGTAGGGGCTGGAGGGGGTTACAGAGATAGGGAGGGAGGGGCGAGGGCCATGGAGGGATTTGAACAGGAGGATGAGAATTGTAGGGGCTGGAGGAGGTTACAGAGATAGGGAGGGGGGCGAGGGGCCATGGAGGGATTTGAACAGGAGGATGGGGAATTGTAGGGGCTGGAGGAGGTTACAGAGATAGGGAGGGAGGGGGACGAGGGGCCATGGAGGGATTTGAACAGGAGGATGAGAATTGTAGGGGCTGGAGGAGGTTACAGAGATAGGGAGGGGGGCGAGGGGCCATGGAGGGATTTGAACAGGAGGATGGGGAATTGTAGGGGGCTGGAGGAGGTTACAGAGATAGGGAGGGAGGGGGGCGAGGGGCCATGGAGGGATTTGAACAGGAGGATGAGAATTGTAGGGGCTGGAGGGGGTTACAGAGATAGGGAGGGGGGCGAGGGGCCATGGAGGGATTTGAACAGGAGGATGGGGAATTGGAGGGGCTGGAGGGGGTTACAGAGATAGGGAGGGGGGCGAGGGCCATGGAGGGATGTGAACAGGAGGATGAGAATTGTAGGGGCTGGAGGAGGTTACAGAGATAGGGAGGGGGGCGAGGGGCCATGGAGGGATTTGAACAGGAGGATGAGAATTGTAGGGGCTGGAGGAGGTTACAGAGATAGGGAGGGAGGGGGGGCGAGGGGCCATGGAGGGATTTGAACAGGAGGATGGGGAATTGTAGGGGCTGGAGGAGGTTACAGAGATAGGGAGGGAGGGGGCGAGGGCCATGGAGGGATTTGAACAGGAGGATGAGAATTGTAGGGGCTGGAGGAGGTTACAGAGATCGGGAGGGGGGGACGAGGGCCATGGAGGGATTTGAACAGGAGGATGAGAATTGTAGGGGCTGGAGGAGGTTACAGAGATAGGGAGGGAGGGGGGCGAGGGCCATGGAGGGATTTGAACAGGAGGATGAGGATTGTAGGGGCTGGAGGAGGTTACAGAGATAGGGAGGGAGGGGGCGAGGGGCCATGGAGGGATTTGAACAGGAGGATGAGAATTGTCGGGGCTGGAGGAGGTTACAGAGATAGGGAGGGGGGCGAGGGCCATGGAGGGATTTGAACAGGAGGATGGGGAATTGTAGGGGCTGGAGGAGGTTACAGAGATAGGGCGGGGGGGCGAGGGGCCATGGAGGGATTTGAACAGGAGGATGGGGAATTGTAGGGGCTGGAGGAGGTTACAGAGATAGGGCGGGGGGGCGAGGGGCCATGGAGGGATTTGAACAGGAGGATGGGGAATTGTAGGGGCTGGAGGAGGTTACAGAGATAGGGAGGGGGGCGAGGGCCATGGAGGGATTTGAACAGGAGGATGGGGAATTGTAGGGGCTGGAGGAGGTTACAGAGATAGGGAGGGGGGCGAGGGGCCATGGAGGGATTTGAACAGGAGGATGAGAATTGTAGGGGCTGGAGGAGGTTACAGAGATAGGGAGGGGGGCGAGGGGCCATGGAGGGATTTGAACAGGAGGATGGGGAATTGTAGGGGCTGGAGGGGGTTACAGAGATAGGGAGGGGGGCGAGGGGCCATGGAGGGATTTGAACAGGAGGATGAGAATTGTAGGGGCTGGAGGAGGTTACAGAGATAGGGAGGGGGGCGAGGGGCCATGGAGGGATTTGAACAGGAGGATGGGGAATTGTAGGGGCTGGAGGAGGTTACAGAGATAGGGAGGGGGGCGAGGGGCCATGGAGAGATTTGAACAGGAGGATGGGGAATTGTAGGGGCTGGAGGAGGTTACAGAGATAGGGAGGGGGGCGAGGGCCATGGAGGGATTTGAAGAGGAGGATGGGGAATTGTAGGGGCTGGAGGAGGTTACAGAGATAGGGAGGGGGGGACGAGGGCCATGGAGGGATTTGAACAGGAGGATGGGGAATTGTAGGGGCTGGAGGAGGTTACAGAGATAGGGAGGGGGGCGAGGGGCCATGGAGGGATTTGAACATGAGGATGGGGAATTGTAGGGGCTGGAGGAGGTTACAGAGATAGGGAGGGGGGCGAGGGGCCATGGAGGGATTTGAACAGGAGGATGGAGAATTGTAGGGGCTGGAGGAGGTTACAGAGATAGGGAGGGGGGCGAGGGGCCATGGAGGGATTTGAACAGGAGGATGAGAATTGTAGGGGCTGGAGGAGGTTACAGAGATAGGGAGGGGGGCGAGGGGCCATGGAGAGATTTGAACAGGAGGATGGGGAATTGTAGGGGCTGGAGGAGGTTGCAGAGATCGGGAGGGGGGGACGAGGGGCCATGGAGGGATTTGAACAGGAGGATGGGGAATTGTAGGGGCTGGAGGATGTTACAGAGATAGGGAGGGGGGCGAGGGGCCATGGAGGGATTTGAACAGGAGGATGGGGAATTGTAGGGGCTGGAGGAGGTTACAGAGATAGGGAGGGGGGGCGAGGGGCCATGGAGGGATTTGAACAGGAGGATGGGGAATTGTAGGGGCTGGAGGAGGTTACAGAGATAGGGAGGGGGGTGAGGGCCATGGAGGGATTTGAACAGGAGGATGGGGAATTGTCGGGGCTGGAGGAGGTTACAGAGATAGGGAGGGGGGCGAGGGGCCATGGAGGGATTTGAACAGGAGGATGAGAATTGTAGGGGCTGGAGGAGGTTACAGAGATAGGGAGGGGGACGAGGGCCATGGAGGGATTTGAACAGGAGGATGGGGAATTGTAGGGGCTGGAGGAGGTTACAGAGATAGGGAGGGGGGTGAGGGCCATGGAGGGATTTGAACAGGAGGATGGGGAATTGTAGGGGCTGGAGGAGGTTACAGAGATAGGGAGGGGGCTGAGGGGCCATAGAGGGATGTGAACAGGAGGATGGGGAATTGTCGGGGCTGGAGGGGGTTACAGAGATAGGGAGGGGGGCGAGGGGCCATGGAGGGATTTGAACAGGAGGATGAGAATTGTAGGGGCTGGAGGGGGTTACAGAGATAGGGAGGGGGGGCGAGGGGCCATGGAGGGATTTGAACAGGAGGATGGGGAATTGTAGGGGCTGGAGGGGGTTACAGAGATAGGGAGGGGGGCGAGGGGCCATGGAGGGATTTGAACAGGAGGATGGGGAATTGTAGGGGCTGGAGGAGGTTACAGAGATAGGGAGGGGGGCGAGGGCCATGGAGGGATTTGAACAGGAGGATGAGAATTGTAGGGGCTGGAGGAGGTTACAGAGATAGGGAGGGGGGCGAGGGCCATGGAGGGATTTGAACAGGAGGATGAGAATTGTAGGGGCTGGAGGAGGTTACAGAGATAGGGAGGGGGGCGAGGGGCCATGGAGGGATTTGAACAGGAGGATGGGGAATTGTAGGGGCTGGAGGAGGTTACAGAGATAGGGAGGGGGGCGAGGGGCCATGGAGAGATTTGAACAGGAGGATGGGGAATTGTAGGGGCTGGAGGAGGTTACAGAGATAGGGAGGGGGGCGAGGGCCATGGAGGGATTTGAAGAGGAGGATGGGGAATTGTTGGGGCTGGAGGAGGTTACAGAGATAGGGAGGGGGGGACGAGGGCCATGGAGGGATTTGAACAGGAGGATGGGGAATTGTAGGGGCTGGAGGAGGTTACAGAGATAGGGCGGGGGGGCGAGGGGCCATGGAGGGATTTGAACAGGAGGATGGGGAATTGTAGGGGCTGGAGGAGGTTACAGAGATAGGGAGGGGGGCGAGGGGCCATGGAGGGATTTGAACAGGAGGATGGGGAATTGTAGGGGCTGGAGGAGGTTACAGAGATAGGGAGGGGGGCGAGGGGCCATGGAGGGATTTGAACAGGAGGATGAGAATTGTAGGGGCTGGAGGAGGTTACAGAGATAGGGAGGGGGGCGAGGGGCCATGGAGAGATTTGAACAGGAGGATGGGGAATTGTAGGGGCTGGAGGAGGTTGCAGAGATCGGGAGGGGGGGACGAGGGCCATGGAGGGATTTGAACAGGAGGATGGGGAATTGTAGGGGCTGGAGGAGGTTACAGAGATAGGGAGGGGGGGGTGAGGGGCCATAGAGGGATTTGAACAGGAGGATGAGAATTGTAGGGGCTGAAGGGGGTTACAGAGATAGGGAGGGGGGTGAGGGCCATGGAGGGATTTGAACAGGAGGATGGGGAATTGTAGGGGCTGGAGGAGGTTACAGAGATAGGGAGGGGGGGTGAGGGGCCATAGAGGGATGTGAACAGGAGGATGGGGAATTGTAGGGGCTGGAGGGGGTTACAGAGATAGGGAGGGGGGCGAGGGGCCATGGAGGGATTTGAACAGGAGGATGAGAATTGTAGGGGCTGGAGGGGGTTACAGAGATAGGGAGGGGGGCGAGGGGCCATGGAGGGATTTGAACAGGAGGATGAGAATTGTAGGGGCTGGAGGGGGTTACAGAGATAGGGACGGAGGGGGAGGGGCCATGGAGGGATTTGAACAGGAGGATGAGAATTGTAGGGGCTGGAGGAGGTTACAGAGATAGGGAGGGGGGCGAGGGGCCATGGAGGGATTTGAACAGGAGGATGGGGAATTGTAGGGGCTGGAGGAGGTTACAGAGATAGGGAGGGGGGGCGAGGGGCCATGGAGGGATTTGAACAGGAGGATGGGGAATTGTAGGGGCTGGAGGAGGTTACAGAGATAGGGAGGGGGGCGAGGGCCATGGAGGGATTTGAACAGGAGGATGGGGAATTGTAGGGGCTGGAGGGGGTTACAGAGATAGGGAGGGGGGCAAGGGGCCATGGAGGGATTTGAACAGGAGGATGAGAATTGTAGGGACTGGAGGGGGTTACAGAGATAGGGAGGGGGGCGAGGGGCCATGGAGGGATTTGAACAGGAGGATGGGGAATTGTAGGGGCTGGAGGGGGTTACAGAGATCGGGAGGGAGGGGCGAGGGGCCATGGAGGGATTTGAACAGGAGGATGGGGAATTGTAGGGGCTGGAGGGGGTTACAGAGATAGGGAGGGGGGGCGAGGGGCCATGGAGGGATTTGAACAGGAGGATGAGAATTGTAGGGGCTGGAGGGGGTTACAGAGATAGGGAGGGGGGGGGCGAGGGGCCATGGAGGGATTTGAACAGGAGGATGAGAATTGTAGGGGCTGGAGGAGGTTACAGAGATAGGGAGGGGGCGAGGGGCCATGGAGGGATTTGAACAGGAGGATGAGAATTGTAGGGGCTGGAGGAGGTTACAGAGATAGGGAGGGGGGCGAGGGCCATGGAGGGATTTGAACAGGAGGATGGGGAATTGTAGGGGCTGGAGGAGGTTACAGAGATCGGGAGGGAGGAGGGCGAGGGGCCATGGAGGGATTTGAACAGGAGGATGGGGAATTGTCGGGGCTGGAGGAGGTTACAGAGATAGGGAGGGAGGAGGGCGAGGGGCCATGGAGGGATTTGAACAGGAGGATGGGGAATTGTCGGGGCTGGAGGAGGTTACAGAGATAGGGAGGGGGGCGAGGGGCCATGGAGGGATTTGAACAGGAGGATGGGGAATTGTAGGGGCTGGAGGGGGTTACAGAGATAGGGAGGGGGGCGAGGGGCCATGGAGGGATTTGAACAGGAGGATGGGGAATTGTAGGGGCTGGAGGGGGTTACAGAGATAGGGAGGGGGGCGAGGGCCATGGAGGGATTTGAACAGGAGGATGGGGAATTGTAGGGGCTGGAGGGGGTTACAGAGATAGGGAGGGGGGCGAGGGGCCATGGAGGGATTTGAACAGGAGGATGGGGAATTGTAGGGGCTGGAGGAGGTTACAGAGATAGGGAGGGGGGCGAGGGGCCATGGAGGGATTTGAACAGGAGGATGGGGAATTGTAGGGGCTGGAGGGGGTTACAGAGATAGGGAGGGGGGGCGAGGGGCCATGGAGGGATTTGAACAGGAGGATGGGGAATTGTAGGGGCTGGAGGGGGTTACAGAGATAGGGAGGGGGGGCGAGGGGCCATGGAGGGATTTGAACAGGAGGATGGGGAATTGTAGGGGCTGGAGGGGGTTACAGAGATAGGGAGGGGGGGCGAGGGGCCATGGAGGGATTTGAACAGGAGGATGGGGAATTGTAGGGGCTGGAGGGGGTTACAGAGATAGGGAGGGGGGGGCGAGGGGCCATGGAGGGATTTGAACAGGAGGATGGGGAATTGTAGGGGCTGGAGGAGGTTACAGAGATCGGGAGGGGGCGAGGGGCCATGGAGGGATTTGAACAGGAGGATGGGGAATTGTAGGGGCTGGAGGAGGTTACAGAGATAGGGAGGGAGGGGGGGCGAGGGCCATGGAGGGATTTGAACAGGAGGATGGGGAATTGTAGGGGCTGGAGGAGGTTACAGAGATCGGGAGGGGGCGAGGGGCCATGGAGGGATTTGAACAGGAGGATGGGGAATTGTAAAATCGAGGTGTTCCCAGACGGTCAGTGAGGACAATGTTCGAGATCACCCCAAAATCCAACTCACCCCGATCAGACTTCTCCTCCCCACTCGATCGGCTGTTTCTCAAACTCCGTGATTCCCTCTCCCTGTAAAACAGACGATGAAATTAAACCCCGGGGAGAGTCGGTGCCCCGCGGGGGGGACCCGTACCCCGGGGAGAGTCGGTGCCCCGCGGGGGGACCCGTACCTCAGGGAGAGTCGGTGCCCCGCGGGGGGGACCCGTACCCCGGGGGAGAGTCGGTGCCCCGCAGGGGGGACACGTACCCCGGGGAGAGTCGGTGCCCCGCAGGGGGGACCCGTACCCCGGGGAGAGTCGGTGCCCCGCGGGGGGGACCCTGACCCTGGGGAGAGTCGGTGCCCCGCGGTGGGGGAGACCCGTACCCCGGGGAGAGTCGGTGCCCCGCAGGGGGGACCCGTACCCCGGGGAGAGTCGGTGCCCCGCGGGGGGGTGACCCGTACCCCGGGGAGAGTCGGTGCCCCGCGGTGGGGGAGACCCGTACCCCGGGGAGAGTCGGTGCCCCGCGGAGGGACCCGTACCCCGGGGAGAGTCGGTGCCCCGCGGGGGGGACCCGTACCCCGGGGGAGAGTCGGTGCCCCGCAGGGGGGACACGTACCCCGGGGAGAGTCGGTGCCCCGCAGGGGGGACACGTACCCCGGGGAGAGTCGGTGCCCCGCAGGGGGGACCCGTACCCCGGGGAGAGTCGGTGCCCCGCGGGGGGGACCCGTACCCCGGGGGAGAGTTGGTGCCCCGCGGGGGGGACCCGTACCCCGGGGAGAGTCGGTGCCCCGCAGGGGGGACACGTACCCCGTCGCTATTCCTTATTGGTCCCCCCTCTCTTGGACGCTCCCACTCTCTCTCACTCTCATACCTTCTCTCACTCGGACCGACTCTCTCTCTTTCTTTCTCTCTCTCGCTCTCTCTCTCTCTCTCTGACCCGCTCTCTCTCCGCTCTCTCGCTCGCTCGCTCACTCTCGCTCCGCTCGCTCTCTCTCTCCTCTCTGACTCGCTCTCTCTCTCTCTCTCTCTCTCTCGCTCTCTCTCTCGCTCGCTCTCGCTCGCTCGCTCGCTCGCTCTCTCTCTCGCTCTCTCTCTCTCTCTCGCTCTCGCTCTCGCTCGCTCTCGCTCGCTCGCTCTCTCTCTCTCTCTCTGACCCGCTCTCTCTCTCGCTCTCTCTCTCGCTCTCTCTCTCGCTCTCTCTCTCGCTCGCTCTCTCGCTCGCTCTCTCGCTCTCTCGCTCTCGCTCCCGCTCGCTCGCTCTCTCTCTCTCTCTCTGACCCGCTCTCTCTCTCGCTCTCTCTCTCA
>NW_027138520.1:30000-44388 GCF_035084215.1 Heptranchias perlo | reverse complement strand
TGGGGGAGGACAGCTCCCCCGGATCGGGGGGGGGGGGGAAGGGGGGAGGACAGCTCCCCCGGATCGGGGGGGGGGGGGAAGGGGGGAGGACAGCTCCCCCGGATCGGGGGAGGGAGGGAGGACAGCTCCCCCGGGTTTGGGAGGGGAGGGGTGCAGCTCCACGGACCAGGACCACCTCTTCCCTCTCTCCTTCCTTCCTCCACCCAAATCGTCAATCCGTCGACACGCATCCTGCTCCCTTACTGCAGTCAAAAAGCCCCATCCTGCGCTTCCAGACCGCCTCTCGCGGGGCCGATGGCCACCGATTCAACTCACCCCCATTCTCCGACTGACCCGCTCTCCTCCATTTCAGTCCCTCATTGCGTCTCACACGCGTGCGCAGCAAACAAGTTCACGAGCTTCAGGATGGTCCTCCTGAGCAGCCGCGGCGCTGCTGCCCCCTACCGTATAGGAGAGTAATAACAACTGGAAACACCCAGCCGTCAGTCAGCCTCTGTGGAGATGGTGAGTAGTATTCTAGTTGTAGGTATCTCCGCCACCTGGGGTTTTAGAGAGCAGACAGGCTTTTTTTTGTTTTAGGCCCCTTTTACAAGAAGGGAGGTGGCTAAGGTGCGTTTTTAAGCCATTCCACAGACTCCCAGGCCACAGTAATTGCAAGCAGCCTGGGAGTCCATGAAATGGCTTGAAAGTTTGTTTGTGGGGACTGTGGAATAAACTGGGCGACATGGACATGTTGGGCCGAAGGGCCTGTTTCCATGTTGTAACTTCTATGATTCTATGCTCCGTGCAACACTCTCCACTCCAGATCCCCAATGGCACAGGGAGGACCCCCGTGTAGAGACCCCTCCACTGGGGACCCTCGCCTTTGCCGGGCAGCAAGATGGTACGCCAGGGCTTGTCCGGACGAGATACGAGGTCGAGGAAGTAGAGAATGTGTGGGAGCAGCCCGTACAGGAAACCCTTCTGTGCAGTGTGAAATGGTACGGAGGGGATTTCTGAGAGGCGACTCAAGTTGTGAGGCACAGCCATCCGAGGGAGGTTTCGGGGCCTGACACCAATGAGGAATTCTGTCCAAACGGGGGTCAGATCGGAGGGATCACTCCACGTGCTTGAGCCTCCTCGACACACCTGATGGAGTCAGGGCCGAGTGCCACTTTCAACGCTCGGATGGCGACGGCCGCATACCATACATGGCAGGACATTCGTACAGCTAATGTTCCCGGTGCCATCCAGCCCGCCCCTCCACCATCCAGGATGTCCCTCACTCTGGTTACCTTACCGGCCAGGGCCCTCCACTCCATCAGCTGCGAGTCGCCGAGGCCAACACTGCGGAGGTACAGATTCCTGAGCAGTGGCTCCTGCAGGATGGCCGCCACCCCTGACGGGGGGGAGCACCGGCAGGAGGCAACCATATTCCAGACCCTGATCAGATCCTGGTAAAAGACAGGCAGCTCCTACAAGGACGCGCGGCCGCCCAGCAATGTGATAAACAGGAGCTGCGTGCCGTAATTCAGGCCGTGCAGCTGGCGGAAGAAATCCATTGCCAGCGCACACCATCTCGGAGGATCCTCAACGTACAGGTATCACTGCAGGGTCCGAAGGCGGAAAGTTGCCACCTGGGTGTGGACGCACACCAGCACCTGACCACCCTCCCTAAGCGGGAGACTCAGTACCGCAGCAGCGCCCCGGTGCTTCCTTTTGGCCCAGAAGAAGTCAACGAGCTTCTTGTGAATCTTGGCGACAAACTCAGGAGGAGGAATCAAAGTGACCATCCGGTACCACAACATTGTGGCCACCAACTAATTTATGACCAGCACTCGATCCCTGTAGGATAACACTCGGAGCAGTCCTGTCCAGCGCCCCAGGTGAGCAGTGACTTTGGCTTCCAGCTCTTGCCAGTTCGCCGGCCAGGCTTCCTCGGCAGGGCTAAGGTAGATTCCCAGGTACTGGAGATCCGTGGTGCTCCAGGCAAAAGGCCAAAGCTCCTCCAGCAGGGAGTCTGCCCGCCACTGACCCACAAGGAGTCCAGAACGTTTATCCCAGTTGATCCTTGCGGAGGACATGGCAGAGAACACCTTTTGGCACTCGCGCATCCTTCGCAAGTCAACGGGATCTGTGACCATGAGGGACATGTCATCGGCGTAAGCCGAAAGGTCAACCTCCACGCTCAGCTCATGCAGAGTCAGTCCCGACAACCTCTTCCGCAAGAGGCACAGGGAAGGCTCCATGCAGACGTTGTATAATTGGCTGGACATGGGGCATCCCTGATGCACTCCTCTCCCGAAACAAAGGGGCGCCGTCAAGGATACGTTAACCTCAATCAGACACTCTGCGGCAGCACACAGAAGTTGGATCTGGGTGACGAAATGCGACCCGAATCTGAATGCACGCAGAGTCCCGAATAAGTATTTGTGAACCACCCTGTCGAACGCCTTCTCCTGATCCAGGGAAAGGAAGGCGACCGACAGACCAGCCCTCTGGGAATGGTGGATCAGGTCCCGGACCAGGTGGATGAAGCATCATAGAAACATAGAAAATAGGAGCAAGAGTAGGCCATTCGGCCCTTCAGGCATGCTCCACCATTCAAAATGATCATGGCTGATCGTCTAACTCGGTACCCTGTTCCCGCTTTTTCCCCATATCCCTTGATCCCTTTAGCATTAAGAAATATATCTATCTCCTTCTTGAATACATCTAATGACTTGGCCTCCACTGCCTTCTGTGGTAGAGAATTCCACAGGTTCACCACCCTCTAAGTGAAGAAATTTCTCCTCATCTCGGTTCTAAATGGCATACCCCGTATCCTGAGACTGTGACCCCTGGTTCTGGACTCCCCAGCCATCGGGAACATCCTCCCTGTCTAGCCCTGTTAGAATTTTATATGTTTCAATGAGATTACCTCTCATTCTTCTAAACTCTAGTGAATGTAGGCCTAGTCGACCCAATCTCTCCTCATACGTCAGTCCTGCTATTCCAGGAATCAGTCTGGTAAACCTTCGTTGCACTCCCTCCATGACAAGGACATCCTTCCTCAGATAAGGAGACCAAAACTGCACACAATACTCCAGATGTGGTCTCACCAAGGCCCTGTATAACTGCAGTAAGACATCCCTGCTCCTGTACTCAAATCCTCTTGCAATGAAGGCCAACATACCATTCGCCTTCTTAACTGCTTGCTGCACCTGAATGCTCGCTTTCAGCGACTGGTGTACAAGGACATCCAGGTCTCGTTGCACCTCCCCTTTTCACAATCTATCACCATTCAAATAATAATCTGCCTTTCTGTTTTTACAACCAAAGTGGATAACCTCACATTTATCCACTGCCATGTTCTTGCCCACTCACCCAACTTGTCTAAATCACATTGGAGCCTCTTTGCATCCTCCTCACAGCTCACATTCCACCCCAGCTTTGTGTCGTCTGCAAACTTGGAAATGTTACATTCCGTTCCCTCATCCAAATCATTGATATATATTGTGAATAGCTGGGGCCCAAGCACTGATCCCTGCGGTACCCCACTAGTCACTGCCTGCCACCCGGAAAAAGACCCGTTTATTCCTACTGTCTTTTTCCTGTCTGTCAACCAATTCTCAATCCATGCCAGTATATTCCCCCCAATCCCATCTGCTTTAATTTTGCACACTAACCTCTTGTGTGGGACCTTATCAAAAGCCTTCTGAAAATCCAAATACACCACATCCACTGGTTTTCCCCTATCTGTTCTACGAGTTACATCCTCCAAAAGCTCTAGTAGATTTGTTAAGCATGATTTCCCTTTCATAAACCCATGCTGACTTTGTCCAATCCCGTTAATGCCCTCCAAGTGTTCTGTTATCACATCTTTTATAATAGACTCCAGCATTTTCCCCACTACTGATGTTAGGCTAAACAGTCTGTAATTCCCTGTTTTTTCTCTCTCTCCTTTTTTAAATAGTGGGGTTACATTTGCCACCCTCCAATCTGTAGGAACTATTCCAGAGTCTATAGAATTTTGGATGATCACCAGTGCATTCACTATTTCCAGGGCGAATTCCTTTAATACTCTGGGATATAGATTATCAGGCCCTGGGGATTTGTCAGCCTTTAGCCCCATTAATTTCCCAAACACTTCTTTTTTTACTAATACTGGTTTCCTTCAGTTCCTCCCTCTCACTAGACCCTTGGTTCTCTAACATTTCTGGGAGGTTATTTGTGTCCTCCTTTGTGAAGACAGAACCAAAGTATGTGTTTAATTGTTCTGCCATTTCTTTGTTCCCCATTATAATTTCCCCCATTTCTGACCGTAAGGGACCTACATTTGTCTTCACTAATCTTTTTCTTTTGACATTTATAGAAGCTTTTACAGTCAGTTTTTATGTTCCCTGCTAGTTTACTCTCATACTCTATTTTTCCCTCTTAATCAATCTCTTTGTCCTCCATTACTGAATTCTGAACTGCTCCCAATCCTCAGGCTTGCTGCTTTTTCTGGCAATTTTATATATCTCCTCTTTGGATTAATACTATCCCTAATTTCTTTTGTAAGCCACGGTTGAGCCACCTTTCCTGTTTTATTTTTGCGCCAGACAGGATTGAATAATTGTTGTAATTCCTGCACACGTTCTTTAAATATTAGCCATTGCCTATCCACCATCATCCCTTTTAGCAAAATTCTCCAATCTATCATAGCCAACTCGCACCTCATACTTTCGTAATTTCCTTTATTTAGATTCAGGACCCTAGTTTCGGATTCAACTACTTCACTCTCCATCTTAATGAGGAATTCTATCATGTTATGGTCGCTCTTCCCTAAGGGACCCTGCAGGTGTTGGTGCTTTGAGGGGAGGAGTCACGTGGTTTTCTTTGTTTTGCTGTATTGGCGGGCACCAGGTGCTGGATCACATGGTTTCCTATTGGCGGACACTGGTTTCGCTCCTGCTGGAGTGGGTTGTCAGATTGCATGTGAAGCGGTTGTGGCAGCGGAGGCTCGAGCACTGCAGCAAGTGAGTCAATTCCTACCGTTACAACTGATTTCCGAGCTACGATTACTGGGACTGTTTCAATTTACCGGGAATTTTTTTTATCCGTTCATGGGATGTGGGTGTCGCTGGCATTTACTTCCCATCCCTAATTGCCCTTGAGAAGGTGGTGGTGAGCCGCCTTCTTGAACCGCTGCAGCCCGTGTGGTGAAGGTTCTCCCACAGTGCAGTTAGGAAGGGAGTTCCAGGATTTTGACCCAGCGACGATGAAGGAACGGCGATATATTTCCAAGTTGGGATGGTGTGTGACTTGGAGGGGAATGTGCAGGTAGTGTTGTTCCCATGTGCCTGCTGCCCTTGTCCTTCCAGGTGGTAGAGGTCGAGGGTTTGGGAGGTGCTGTCGAAGAAGCCTTGGCGAGTTGCTGCAGTGCATCCTGTGGATGGTACACACTGCAGCCACAGTGCGCCGGTGGTGAAGGGAGTGAATGTTTAGGGTGGTGGATGGTGTGCCAATCAAGCGGGCTGCTTTGTCCTGGATGGTGTTGAGCTTCTTGAGTGTTGTTGGAGCTGCACTCATCCAGGCAAGTGGAGAGTATTCCATCACACTCCTGACTTGTGCCTTGTAGATGGTGGAAAGGCTTTGGGGAGTCAGGAGGTGAGTCATTCGCTGCAGAATACCCAGCCTCTGACCTGCTCTTATAGCCACAGTATTTATATGGCTGTTTCAGTTAAGTTTCTGGTCAATGGTGACCCCCAGGATGTTGATGGTGGGGGATTTGACGGTGGTAATGCCTTTGAATGTCAAGGGGAGGTGGTTAGACTCTCTCTTGTTGGAGATGGGATATGGGGAGAGGGCGGGAAAGTGGAGTTGAGGTAAAAATCAGATCAGCCATGCTCTCATTAAATGGCGGAGCCGGCTTGAGGGGTCAAATTGGCTAGTCATGCTCCTATCTCTTACGGTCTTATGGTCTTTGCCTGGCACTTGTCTGTCATAGAGTCATAGAGTTATATAGCACGGATAGAGGCCCTTCGGCCCATCGTGTCTGCACCGGCCATCAAGCCCTGTCTAATCTAATCCCATATTCCAGCATTTGGTCTGTAGCCTTGTATGCTATGGCATTTCAAGTGCTCATCCAAATGCTTCTTGAATGTTGTGAGGGTTTCTGCCTCCACAACCCTTTCAGGCAGTGAGTTCCAGACTCCAACCACCCTCTGGGTGAAAAAGTTCTTTCTCAAATCCCCTCTAAACCTCCCGCCTTTTACCTTGAATCTATGCCCCCTTGTTATAGAACCCTCAACGAAGGGAAAAAACTCCTTAGTATCCATCCTATCTGTGCCCCTCATAATTTTGTACACCTCAATCATGTCCCCCCTCAGCCTCCTCTGCTCCAAGGAAAACAAACCCAATCTTCCCAGTCTCTCTTCATAGCTGAAGCGCTCCAGCCCTGGTAACATCCTGGTGAATCTCCTCTGCACCCTCTCCAAAGGGATCACATCCTTCCTGTAGTGTGGCGACCAGAACTGCACACAGTACTCCAGCTGTGGCCTAACCAGCGTTTTATACAGCTCCATCATAACCTCCTTGCTCTTATATTTTATGCCTCGGCTAATAAAGGCAAGTATCCCATATGCCTTCTTTACCACCTTATCTACCTGTTCCGCCGCCTTCAGGGATCTGTGAACTTGCACACCAAGATCCCTCTGACCCTCTGTCTTGCCTAGGGTCCTCCCATTCATTGTGTATTCCCTTGCCTTGTTAGTCCCTCCAAAGTGCATCACCTCGCACTTTTCCGGGTTAAATTCCATTTGCCACTGTTCCGCCCATCTGACCAACCCATCTATATCGTCCTGCAGACTGAGGCTATCCTCCTTGCTATTTACCACCCTACCAATTTTTGTATCATCAGCGAACTTACTGATCATACCTTTTACATTCATATCCAAGTCGTTAATGTAGACCACAAACAGCAAGGGACCCAGCACCGATCCCTGTGGTACCCCACTGGCCACAGGCTTCCAGTCACAAAAACAACCTTCGACCATCACCCTCTGCCTTCTGCCACTAAGCCAGTTTTGTATCCAAAGTGCCAAGGCACCCTGGATTCCATGGGCTCGTACCTTCTTGACCAGTCTCTTGTGGGGGACTTTATCGAAGGCCTTACTGAAATCCATGTATACCACATCCACTGCGTTACCCTCATCCACACGCCTCGTCACCCCCTCAAAAAATTCAATCAAATTAGTCAGACATGATCTTCCCTTGACAAAGCCATGTTGACTATCCCTGATTAATCCTTGCTTCTCCAAGTGGAGACTAATTTTGTCCTTCAGAATTTTTTCCAATAATTTTCCTATCACTGATGTTAGGCTCACTGGCCTGTAGTTCCCCGGTTTTTCCCTACTCCCCTTCTTGAATAATGGTACTACATTAGCGGTTCTCCAGTCCTCTGGCACATCCCCTGTGGCCAGAGAGGTTCTGAATATATGTGTTAGAGCCCCCGCAATCTCCTCCTTTGCGTCCGATAAAAGGCGGGATTTCAGAGCGCTGAGAGGAGCCGAGCCGAGCGGAGGGAGCGTCCGATAAAAGGCGGGATTTCAGAGCGCTGAGAACAGCTGAGAGGAGCCGAGCCGAGCGGAGGGAGCGTCCGATAAAAGGCGGGATTTCAGAGCGCTGAGAACAGCTGAGAGGAGCCGAGCCGAGCGGAGGGAGCGTCCGATAAAAGGCGGGATTTCAGAGCGCTGAGAACAGCTGAGAGGAGCCGAGCCGAGCGGAGGGAGCGTCCGATAAAAGGCGGGATTTCAGAGCGCTGAGAACAGCTGAGAGGAGCCGAGCCGAGCGGAGGGAGCGTCCGATAAAAGGCGGGATTTCAGAGCGCTGAGAACAGCTGAGAGGAGCCGAGCCGAGCGGAGGGAGCGTCCGATAAAAGGCGGGATTTCAGAGCGCTGAGAACAGCTGAGAGGAGCCGAGCCGAGCGGAGGGAGCGTCCGATAAAAGGCGGGATTTCAGAGCGCTGAGAACAGCTGAGAGGAGCCGAGCCGAGCGGAGGGAGCGTCCGATAAAAGGCGGGATTTCAGAGCGCTGAGAACATCTGAGAGGAGCGGAGCCGAGCGGAGGGAGCGTCCGATAAAAGGCGGGATTTCAGAGCGCTGAGAACATCTGAGAGGAGCCGAGCCGAGCGGAGGGAGCGTCCGATAAAAGGCGGGATTTCAGAGCGCTGAGAGGAGCCGAGCGGAGCTGCGACCGAGTTCGAAGTGACGTCAGGAATCAGATCGGGACGCGACACAGGGGAGGCACCTGATTGGTGAGTAGGTTCAGGTGAGTATTTCTCCTTATCTACAGTAACTGAAGTAAAAGGAAAGGGAAGGTCTGCAGGTCTTATAGGAAGTAGCGTTTATTTTTTAGTGAATCAAGGTCCCTAGTGTAGTTAACATTCTCTAAATTGAGAACAATTTAAAGGAGTAAACTCCTTAAAGGGAGTGGTAAGTAGTTTTTCTTTCCTTTTTTTTTCTCTTGACATTGTAGTTGTTCTTAAGCTAATTTAAGGGTTAAGTCATGGCAGGAGATCCCAGGGCCGTGTCATGTTCCTCTTGTGGGATGTGGGAATTCAGGGCTCCTTCCTGTATCCCTGATTCCTTCACCTGCGGGAAGTGTGTCCAGCTGCAGCTATTGTTTGACCGCTTGACGGCTCTGGAGCTGCGGATGGACTCACTTTGGAGCATCCGCGATGCTGAGAAAGTCGTGGATAGCACGTTCAGTGAGTTGGTCACACCGCAGATAAAAATTACTGAGGGAGATAGTGAATGGGTGACCAACAGACAGAGGAAGAGTAGGAAGGCAGTGCAGGGGTCCCCTGCGGTCATCTCCCTCCAAAACAGGTATACCGTTTTGGATACTGTTGGCGGAGATGGCTCACCAGGGGAAGGTGGCAGTGGCCAGGTTCATGGCACCGTGGCTGGCTCTGCTGCACAGGAGGGCAGGAAAAAGAGTGGCAGAGCTATAGTGATAGGGGACTCGATTGTAAGGGGAATAGACAGGCGTTTCTGCGGACGCAACCGAGACTCCAGGATGGTATGTTGCCTCCCTGGTGCAAGGGTCAAGGATGTCTCGGAGCGGCTGCAGGACATTCTGGAGGGGGAGGGTGAACAGCCAGTTGTCGTGGTGCATATAGGCACAAACGATATAGGTAAAAAACAGGATGAGGTCCTACAAGCTGAATTTAGGGAGTTAGGAGTTAAACTAAAGAGTAGGACCTCAAAGGTAGTAATCTCAGGATTGCTACCAGTGCCACGGGCTAGTCAGAGTAGGAATGACAGGATAGCTAAGATGAATACGTGGCTTGAGAGATGGTGCAAGAGGGAGGGATTCAAATTCCTGGGCCATTGGAACCGGTTCTGGGGGAGGTGGGACCAGTACAAATTGGACGGTCTGCATCTGGGCAGGACTGGAACCAATGTCCTAGGGGGAGTGTTTGCTAGTGCTGTTGGGGAGGGTTTAAACTAATGTGGCAGGGGGATGGGAACCGATGCAGGAAGTCAGTGGGAAATAAAGTGGTGACAGAAACAAAAGGCAGTAAGGGAGAGTGTACAGAACATGACCGGACAGATGGTCTGAGAAAGCAGGGCAAAGACCAAGGGAAGACTAGATTAAACTGCATTTATTTCAATGCAAGAAGTCTGATGGGCAAGGCAGATGAACTCAGGGCATGGATGGGTACATGGGACTGGGATGTTATAGCTATTACTGAAACATGGCTAAGGGAGGGGCAGGACTGGCAGCTCAATGTTCCAGGGTACAGATGCTATAGGAAAGATAGAGCAGGAGGTAAGAGAGGAGGGGGAGTTGCGTTCTTGATTAGGGAGAACATCACGGCAGTAGTGAGAGGGGATATATCCGAGGGTTCGCCCACTGAGTCCATATGGGTAGAACTGAAAAATAAGAAGGGAGAGATCACTTTGATAGGATTGTACTACAGACCCCCAAATAGTCAACGGGAAATTGAGGAGCAAATATGTAAGGAGATTACAGACAGCTGCAAGAAAAATAGGGTGGTAATAGTAGGGGACTTTAACTTTCCCAACATTGACTGGGACAGCCATAGCATTAGGGGCTTGGATGGAGAGAAATTTGTTGAGTGTATTCAGGAGGAATTTCTCATTCAGTATTTGGATGGCCCGACTAGAGAGGGGGCAAAACTTGACCTCCTCTTGGGAAATAAGGAAGGGCAGGTGACAGAAGTGTTAGTGAGGGATCACTTTGGGACAAGTGATCATAATTCCATTAGTTTTAAGATAGCTATGGAGAAGGATAGGTCTGGCCCAAAAGTTAAAATTCTAAATTGGGGAAAGGCCAATTTTGATGGTATTAGACAGGAACTTTCAGAAGTTGATTGGGAGAGTCTGTTGGCAGGCAAAGGGACGTCTGGTAAGTGGGAGGCTTTCAAAAGTGTGTTAACCAGGGTTCAGTGTAAGCACATTCCTTATAAAGTGAAGGGCAAGGCTGGTAGAAGTAGGGAACCTTGGATGACTCGGGAGATTGAGGCACTAGTCAAAAATAAGAAGGAGGCATATGACATGCATAGGCAGCTGGGATCAAGTGGATCCCTTGAAGAGTATAGAGATTGCCGGAGTAGAGTTAAGAGAGAAATCAGGAGGGCAAAAAGGGGATATGAGATTGCTTTGGCAGATCAGGCAAAGGTGAATCCAAAGAGCTTCTACAAATACATAAAGGGCAAAAGGGTAACTAGGGAGAGAGTAGGGCCTCTTAAGGATCAACAAGGTCATCTATGTGCGGAACCACAAGAGATGGGTGAGATCCTGAATGAATATTTCACATCGGTATTTACGGTTGAGAAAGGCATGGATGTTAGGGAACTTGGGGAAATAAATAGTGATGTCTTGAGGAGTGTACATATTACAGAGAGGGAGGTGCTGGAAGTCTTAACGCGCATCAAGGTAGATAAATCTCCGGGACCTGATGAAATGTATCCCAGGACGTTATGGGAGGTTAGGGAGGAAATTGCGGGTCCCCTAGCAGAGATATTTGAATCATCCACCGCTACAGGTGAGGTGCCTGAAGATTGGAGGGTAGCAAATGTTGTGCCTTTGTTTAAGAAGGGCGGCAGGGAAAAGCCTGGGAACTACAGACCAGTGAGCCTGACATCTGTAGTGGGTAAGTTGTTAGAGGGTATTCTGAGGGACAGAATCTACAGGCATTTGGAGAGGCAGGGACTAATTAGGAACAGTCAGCATGGTTTTGTGAGAGGAAAATCATGTCTCACGAATTTGATTGAGTTTTTTGAAGGGGTAACCAAGAAGATAGATGAGGGCTGTGCAGTAGACGTGGTCTACATGGACTTCAGCAAAGCATTTGACAAGGTACCGCATGGTAGGTTGTTACATAAGGTTAAATCTCATGGGATCCAAGGTGAGGTAGCCAATTGGATACAAAATTGGCTTGACGACAGAAGACAGAGGGTGGTTGTCGAGGGTTGTTTTTCAAACTGGATGCCTGTGTCCAGCGGTGTGCCTCAGGGATCGGTGCTGGGTCCGCTGTTATTTGTTATTTATATTAATGATTTGGATGAGAATTTAGGAGGCATGGTTAGTAAGTTTGCAGATGACACCAAGATTGGTGGCATTGTGGACAGTGAAGAAGGTTATCTAGGATTGCAACGGGATCTTGATAAATTGGGCCAGTGGGCCGATGAATGGCAGATGGAGTTTAATTTAGATAAATGTGAGGTGATGCATTTTGGTAGATCGAATCGGGCCAGGACCTACTCCGTTAATGGTAGGGCGTTGGGGAGAGTTATAGAACAAAGAGATCTAGGAGTACAGATTCATAGCTCCTTGAAAGTGGAGTCACAGGTGGATAGGGTGGTGAAGAAGGCATTCAGCATGCTTGGTTTCATTGGTCAGAACATTGAATACAGGAGTTGGGATGTCTTGTTGAAGTTGTACAGGGCATTGGTGAGGCCACACTTGGAGTACTGTGTACAGTTCTGGTCACCCTATTATAGAAAGGATATTATTAAACTAGAAAGAGTGCAGAAAAGATTTACTAGGATGCTACCGGGACTTGATGGTTTGACTTACAGGGAGAGGTTAGACAGACTGGGACTTTATTCCCTGGAGAGTAGGAGGTTAAGGGGTGATCTTATAGAAGTCTATAAAATAATGAGGGGCATAGATAAGGTCGATAGTCAAAATCTTTTCCCAAAGGTAGGGGAGTCTATAACGAGGGGGCACAGATTTAAGGTGAGAGGGGAGAGATACAAAAGGATTCAGAGGGGCAATTTTTTCACTCAAAGGGTGGTGAGTGTCTGGAACGAGCTGCCAGAGGCAGTAGTAGAGGCGGGTACAATTTTGTCTTTTAAAAAGCATTTGGACAGTTACATGGGGAAGATGGGTATCGAGGGATATGGGCCAAGTGCAGGCAATTGGGACTAGCTTAGTGGTATAAACTGGGCGACATGGACATGTTGGGCCGAAGGGCCTGTTTCCATGTTGTAACTTCTATGATTCTATGATTCTATGATTCTACACAGTAGCCTGGGATACATTTCGTCCGGGCCTGGGGATTTATCCATTTTTAGGCCTGCTAAAACCGCCAATACCTCCTCCCGCTCGATGTTAATATGTTCGAGTATATCACAGTCCCCCTGCCGTATTTCTATGTCTACATCGTCCTTCTCCATAGTGAAAACAGATGCAAAAAATTCATTTAGAACCCCTCCTACATCTGCCGGCTCCACACACAGATTGCCATTTTTGTCCCTAATGGGCCCTATTTTTTCCCTAGTCATCCTCTTACCCTTAATATACTTATAAAACATCTTAGGATTTTCCTTTATTTTGCTCGCCAGTGTTATTTCATGGCCCCTCCTTGATCTCCTAATTTCTTTTTTAAGTATCCCCCTGCACTTTTTGTACTCCTCTCGGGCTTCTTCCGTCTTTAGCCTTTTGTATCTGCCAAAAGCCCTCCTTTTTTTCCTAATCCATTCTCGTATATCCCCTGACATCCAAGGTTCCCTGGAGTTCTTGGAACCACCCTTGACCTTTATGGGAACATGTTGCCATTGTATGGTCTCAATCTCCCTTCTGAAAGACTCCCATTGCTCCGATGTGAATGTTACTTGCCACTTATCAGCCCAAACCTGGATGTTGTCCAGGTCTTGCTGCATGCGTGCACGGACTGCTTCATTATCTGAGGGGTTGCGAATAGAACTGAACACTGTGCAATCATCAGCGAACATCCCCATTTCTGACCTCATGATGGAGGGAAGGTCATTGATGAAGCAGCTGAAGATGTTTGGGCCTAGGACACTGCCCTGAGGAACTCCTGCAGGGCAGTGCCCTGGGCCCTGTCCTGGGCCTGAGATGATTGGCCTCCAACAACCCCTACCATCTTCCTTTGTGCTAGGTATGACTCCAGCCACTGGAGAGTTTTCCCCCTGATTCCTATTAACTATTGGGAATGTTTTCAGTAGTTTATCAGGGATGTTTTGATAATTTGCCGGGATTGTTTTTCGGGAATGTTTTTAATAATTTACCAGGGTTGTTTTAATAATTTACTGGGAAAGTTCTAATAACTTACCAAGAATGTTTTAATAATTTACTGGGAATGCTTTTAATAATTCACTGGGAATGTTTGAATAATTTACCGGGAATGCTTGATAACTTACCAAAACTATTTTAATAATTTACTGGGAATGTTTTAATAATTAACCGGGAATGTTTTCAATAATTATTGGGCTTGTTTTTAATAATTTCCAGGAATGTTTTAATAATTTACTGGGAATTTTAAAAATAATTTACTGAGAACATTTCAATAATTTAATGGGAATGTTTTAATGTAATGGGAATGTTTTTAATAATTTACCAAAAATGTTTTAATAATTTACTGGGAATGTTTTGATAATTTACAGTGAATGTTTTTGCTAATTTACCAGGAATGTTTTAATAATTTACCAGAAATGTTTTTGATAATTTACTGGGCATATTTTAATTTAATGGGAATGTTTTAACATGCTGGGAAAATTGTAAATAATTTACCGGCAATATTTTTAATAATTTACCAAGAATGTTTTAATAATTTACTGGGGATGTTTTACATAATTTACCAAGAATGTTTTAATAATGTACCGGGAATATTTTAAATAATTTACTAAGCATGTTTTAATTATTTACTAACTTCAGATTCCTGGGACATTGGGACTGGTTCTGTGGGAGGTGGGACCTGTACAAGCCGGACGGGTTGCATCTCAACAGAGCTGGGCCCAATGTCCTTGCGGGGAGGTTGGCTCGTGCAGTTGGGGTGGGGTTCAAACTAGGGTTAGAGTTATGGTTATGCTGCACAAGGGTTAGGGTGCATTAGGGTTAGGGTTAGGGTCAGGGTCAGGGTTAAGATTATACTTCATTAGGGTTAGGGTTA
>NW_027138520.1:10000-25000 GCF_035084215.1 Heptranchias perlo | reverse complement strand
TTAGGGTTAGGGTTAGGGTTAGGGTTACGCTGCATTAGGGTTAGGGTTAGGGTTAGGGTTAGGGTTACGCTGCATTAGGGTTAGGGTTAGGGTTAGGGTTAGGGTTAGGGTTAGGGTTACGCTGCATTAGGGTTAGGGTTAGGGTTAGGGTTAGGGTTAGGGTAACGCTGCATTAGGGTTAGGGTTAGGGTTAGGGTTAGGGTTAGGGTTGCATTAGGGTTAGGGTTAGGGTTAGGGTTAGGGTTAGTGCATTAGGGTTAGGGTTAGGGTTAGGGTTAGGGTTACGCTGCATTAGGGTTAGGGTTAGGGTTAGGGTTAGGGTTAGGGTTGCATTAGGGTTAGGGTTAGGGTTAGGGTTAGGGTTAGGGTTAGGGTTGCATTAGGGTTAGGGTTAGGGTTAGGGTTAGGGTTAGGGTTACGCTGCATTAGGGTTAGGGTTAGGGTTAGGGTTAGGGTTAGGGTTACGCTGCATTAGGGTTAGGGTTAGGGTTAGGGTTAGGGTTACGCTGCATTAGGGTTAGGGTTAGGGTTAGGGTTAGGGTTAGGGTTACGCTGCATTAGGGTTAGGGTTAGGGTTAGGGTTAGGGTTACGCTGCATTAGGGTTAGGGTTAGGGTTAGGGTTAGGGTTAGGGTTACGCTGCATTAGGGTTAGGGTTAGGGTTAGGGTTAGGGTTAGGTTTTAAAATGGTGGGCAGAGGGGGGAAACGCCCTCCCTATGTTGTCTGCCTCTTGGTTCTGGCCCGCACCTCAGACTGTTGCTGTTGTCCAAATGAATGCACCTTGTGCTTTAGCTTTAGGCACCATCCAGAGTTCCTGCTTGGCTACTACTGAATGTGTCCCGTCCTCCAGCCTTAAGTACCATCCATCGTTCCTTCTTGGAACACTCCGACCGGTTTCGCCATCTTGCGGCTCATCAGGGAGCTATAAACAAACAGACCAAGTCCTTAGTGCGTCACTTGCAAAGGTTAGGGTTAGGGTTAGGGTTAGGGTTAGGGTTCGCTGCATTAGGGTTAGGGTTAGGGTTAGGGTTAGGGTTAGGGTTAGGGTTAGGGTTACGCTGCATTAGGGTTAGGGTTAGGGTTAGGGTTAGGGTTAGGGTTAGGTTGTATGGTGTGGGCAGGAGGGTAGTTACACCCTCTTGTGTTCGTATTCTCACTCATCCCTTGAGCTTCTTGTCACTTATACCTGCCACTTTTGGTTGGCCCACGCTTTACCTTACCACCTGGCTTCTTTTTCTTGCCGATCGCTTCTTAGTAATTTCTTGATCCGTAATCCTTTGATCCCCCTCTGGGGTTATAATCAGTTCCTGGGTTTTGCCAATTTATGGCCTCTATGTCGTATTTAGTTATTATTATTGGTGTTGGAACTCTACCCTTTATTTTACGTAGTATTAGGGTTATGTTGTATTGAGGTTGGGGGGTTCAGGTTAGGGTTAGGGTTGCTGCACTGGGGTTAGTGTTGGGGTTAGGTGAGGGTCAGGGTCGCAGTTAGGTTCAGGGCTATATTGGGGTTAGGTTGGGGTGCATCAGGGTTAGGGTTAGGTGTTTAGGGGTGGGGTGGGGTTAGGGTTATGTTTTAGGGGTAGGGTTGGGTGCATCAGGGTTAGGGTTAGGTGTTTAGGGGTAGGGTAGGGTGCATCAGGGTTAGGGTTAGGTGTTTAGGGGTAGGGTAGGGTGCATCAGGGTAGGGGATTAGATTCAGGGCTGGGGGGTTGGAGTTATGGGTTAGGGTTGCATTAGGGGTAGGGTTAAGTGAGGGTCAGGGTTTAGGAGTAGGGTGGGGTGTGTTAGGCTTAGATTTTAGGGGTGGGGTGGGAGATTAGGTTTGCTGTATTAGAGTTACGGTTAGGCTTTAGGGGTAGAGTGGGGTGCATTTGGAGAGTTGTGATTAGATTCAGGGCTGGGGGGTTGGAGTTATGGGTTAGGGTTGCATTAGGGGTAGGGTTAAGTGAGGGTCAGGGTTTAGGAGTAGGGTGGGGTGTGTTAGGCTTAGATTTTAGGGGTGGGGTGGGAGATTAGGTTTGCTGTATTAGAGTTACGGTTAGGCTTTAGGGGTAGAGTGGGGTGCATTTGGAGAGTTGTGATTAGATTCAGGGCTGGGGGGTTGGAGTTATGGGTTAGGGTTGCATTAGGGGTAGGGTTAAGTGAGGGTCAGGGTTTAGGAGTAGGGTGGGGTGTGTTAGGCTTAGATTTTAGGGGTGGGGTGGGAGATTAGGTTTGCTGTATTAGAGTTACGGTTAGGCTTTAGGGGTAGAGTGGGGTGCATTTGGAGAGTTGTGATTAGATTCAGGGCTGGGGGGTTGGAGTTATGGGTTAGGGTTGCATTAGGGGTAGGGTTAAGTGAGGGTCAGGGTTTAGGAGTAGGGTGGGGTGTGTTAGGCTTAGATTTTAGGGGTGGGGTGGGAGATTAGGTTTGCTGTATTAGGGTTAGGGTTAGGGTTAGGGTTAGGGTTAGGGTTAGGGTTACGCTGCATTAGGGTTAGGGTTAGGGTTAGGGTTAGGGTTAGGGTTAGGTTTTAAAATGGTGGGCAGAGGGGGGAAACGCCCTCCCTATGTTGTCTGCCTCTTGGTTCTGGCCCGCACCTCAGACTGTTGCTGTTGTCCAAATGAATGCACCTTGTGCTTTAGCTTTAGGCACCATCCAGAGTTCCTGCTTGGCTACTACTGAATGTGTCCCGTCCTCCAGCCTTAAGTACCATCCATCGTTCCTTCTTGGAACACTCCGACCGGTTTCGCCATCTTGCGGCTCATCAGGGAGCTATAAACAAACAGACCAAGTCCTTAGTGCGTCACTTGCAAAGGTTAGGGTTAGGGTTAGGGTTAGGGTTAGGGTTAGGGTTAGGGTTCGCTGCATTAGGGTTAGGGTTAGGGTTAGGGTTAGGGTTAGGGTTAGGGTTAGGGTTAGGGTTACGCTGCATTAGGGTTAGGGTTAGGGTTAGGGTTAGGGTTAGGGTTAGGGTTAGGGTTACGCTGCATTAGGGTTAGGGTTAGGGTTAGGGTTAGGGTTAGGGTTAGGGTTAGGGTTAGGCTGCATTAGGGTTAGGGTTAGGGTTAGGGTTAGGGTTAGGGTTAGGGTTAGGTTTTAAAATGGTGGGCAGAGGGGGGAAAACGCCCTCCCTATGTTGTCTGCCTCTTGGTTCTGGCCCGCACCTCAGACTGTTGCTGTTGTCCAAATGAATGCACCTTGTGCTTTAGCTTTAGGCACCATCCAGAGTTCCTGCTTGGCTACTACTGAATGTGTCCCGTCCTCCAGCCTTAAGTACCATCCATCGTTCCTTCTTGGAACACTCCGACCGGTTTCGCCATCTTGCGGCTCATCAGGGAGCTATAAACAAACAGACCAAGTCCTTAGTGCGTCACTTGCAAAGGTTAGGTTTTAAAATGGTGGGCAGAGGGGGGAAAACGCCCTCCCTATGTTGTCTGCCTCTTGGTTCTGGCCCGCACCTCAGACTGTTGCTGTTGTCCAAATGAATGCACCTTGTGCTTTAGCTTTAGGCACCATCCAGAGTTCCTGCTTGGCTACTACTGAATGTGTCCCGTCCTCCAGCCTTAAGTACCATCCATCGTTCCTTCTTGGAACACTCCGACCGGTTTCGCCATCTTGCGGCTCATCAGGGAGCTATAAACAAACAGACCAAGTCCTTAGTGCGTCACTTGCAAAGGTTAGGTTTTAAAATGGTGGGCAGAGGGGGGAAAACGCCCTCCCTATGTTGTCTGCCTCTTGGTTCTGGCCCGCACCTCAGACTGTTGCTGTTGTCCAAATGAATGCACCTTGTGCTTTAGCTTTAGGCACCATCCAGAGTTCCTGCTTGGCTACTACTGAATGTGTCCCGTCCTCCAGCCTTAAGTACCATCCATCGTTCCTTCTTGGAACACTCCGACCGGTTTCGCCATCTTGCGGCTCATCAGGGAGCTATAAACAAACAGACCAAGTCCTTAGTGCGTCACTTGCAAAGGTTAGGTTTTAAAATGGTGGGCAGAGGGGGGAAAACGCCCTCCCTATGTTGTCTGCCTCTTGGTTCTGGCCCGCACCTCAGACTGTTGCTGTTGTCCAAATGAATGCACCTTGTGCTTTAGCTTTAGGCACCATCCAGAGTTCCTGCTTGGCTACTACTGAATGTGTCCCGTCCTCCAGCCTTAAGTACCATCCATCGTTCCTTCTTGGAACACTCCGACCGGTTTCGCCATCTTGCGGCTCATCAGGGAGCTATAAACAAACAGACCAAGTCCTTAGTGCGTCACTTGCAAAGGTTAGGTTTTAAAATGGTGGGCAGAGGGGGGAAAACGCCCTCCCTATGTTGTCTGCCTCTTGGTTCTGGCCCGCACCTCAGACTGTTGCTGTTGTCCAAATGAATGCACCTTGTGCTTTAGCTTTAGGCACCATCCAGAGTTCCTGCTTGGCTACTACTGAATGTGTCCCGTCCTCCAGCCTTAAGTACCATCCATCGTTCCTTCTTGGAACACTCCGACCGGTTTCGCCATCTTGCGGCTCATCAGGGAGCTATAAACAAACAGACCAAGTCCTTAGTGCGTCACTTGCAAAGGTTAGGTTTTAAAATGGTGGGCAGAGGGGGGAAAACGCCCTCCCTATGTTGTCTGCCTCTTGGTTCTGGCCCGCACCTCAGACTGTTGCTGTTGTCCAAATGAATGCACCTTGTGCTTTAGCTTTAGGCACCATCCAGAGTTCCTGCTTGGCTACTACTGAATGTGTCCCGTCCTCCAGCCTTAAGTACCATCCATCGTTCCTTCTTGGAACACTCCGACCGGTTTCGCCATCTTGCGGCTCATCAGGGAGCTATAAACAAACAGACCAAGTCCTTAGTGCGTCACTTGCAAAGGTTAGGTTTTAAAATGGTGGGCAGAGGGGGGAAAACGCCCTCCCTATGTTGTCTGCCTCTTGGTTCTGGCCCGCACCTCAGACGCTGCATTAGGGTTAGGGTTAGGGTTAGGGTTAGGGTTAGGGTTAGGGTTAGGGTTAGGGTTAGGGTTAGGGTTAGGGTTAGGGTTACGCTGCATTAGGGTTAGGGTTAGGGTTAGGGTTAGGGTTAGGGTTAGGGTTAGGGTTAGGGTTAGGGTTAGGGTTAGGGTTAGGGTTAGGGTTACGCTGCATTAGGGTTACGCTGCATTAGGGTTAGGGTTAGGGTTAGGGTTAGGGTTAGGGTTAGGGTTAGGGTTAGGGTTAGGGTTACGCTGCATTAGGGTTAGGGTTAGGGTTAGGGTTAGGGTTAGGGTTAGGGTTAGGGTTAGGGTTAGGGTTAGGGTTAGTGCATTAGGGTTAGGGTTAGGGTTAGGGTTAGGGTTAGGGTTACGCTGCATTAGGGTTAGGGTTAGGGTTAGGGTTAGGGTTAGGGTTAGGGTTAGGGTTAGGGTGCATTAGGGTTAGGGTTAGGGTTAGGGTTAGGGTTAGGGTTAGGGTTAGGGTTAGTGAATGCTGCATTAGGGTTAGGGTTAGGGTTAGGGTTAGGGTTAGGGTTAGGGTTAGGGTTACGCTGCATTAGGGTTAGGGTTAGGGTTAGGGTTAGGGTTAGGGTTAGGGTTACGCTGCATTAGGGTTAGGGTTAGGGTTAGGGTTAGGGTTAGGGTTAGGGTTAGGGTTACGCTGCATTAGGGTTAGGGTTAGGGTTAGGGTTAGGGTTAGGGTTAGGGTTAGGGTTAGTGATGCTGCATTAGGGTTAGGGTTAGGGTTAGGGTTAGGGTTAGGGTTAGGGTTAGGGTTACGCTGCATTAGGGTTAGGGTTAGGGTTAGGGTTAGGGTTAGGGTTAGGGTTAGGGTTAGGGTTACGCTGCATTAGGGTTAGGGTTAGGGTTAGGGTTAGGGTTAGGGTTAGGGTTAGGGTTAGGGTTACGCTGCATTAGGGTTAGGGTTAGGGTTAGGGTTAGGGTTAGGGTTAGGGTTAGGGTTACGCTGCATTAGGGTTAGGGTTAGGGTTAGGGTTAGGGTTAGGGTTACGCTGCATTAGGGTTAGGGTTAGGGTTAGGGTTAGGGTTAGGGTTAGGGTTACGCTGCATTAGGGTTAGGGTTAGGGTTAGGGTTAGGGTTAGGGTTAGGTTTTAAAATGGTGGGCAGAGGGGGGAAACGCCCTCCCTATGTTGTCTGCCTCTTGGTTCTGGCCCGCACCTCAGACTGTTGCTGTTGTCCAAATGAATGCACCTTGTGCTTTAGCTTTAGGCACCATCCAGAGTTCCTGCTTGGCTACTACTGAATGTGTCCCGTCCTGCAGCCTTAAGTACCATCCATCGTTCCTTCTTGGAACACTCCGACCGGTTTCGCCATCTTGCGGCTCATCAGGGAGCTACAAACAAACAGACCAAGTCCTTAGTGCGTCACTTGCAAAGGTTAGGTTTTAAAATGGTGGGCAGAGGGGGGAAACGCCCTCCCTATGTTGTCTGCCTCTTGGTTCTGGCCCGCACCTCAGACTGTTGCTGTTGTCCAAATGAATGCACCTTGTGCTTTAGCTTTAGGCACCATCCAGAGTTCCTGCTTGGCTACTACTGAATGTGTCCCGTCCTGCAGCCTTAAGTACCATCCATCGTTCCTTCTTGGAACACTCCGACCGGTTTCGCCATCTTGCGGCTCATCAGGGAGCTACAAACAAACAGACCAAGTCCTTAGTGCGTCACTTGCAAAGGTTAGGTTTTAAAATGGTGGGCAGAGGGGGGAAACGCCCTCCCTATGTTGTCTGCCTCTTGGTTCTGGCCCGCACCTCAGACTGTTGCTGTTGTCCAAATGAATGCACCTTGTGCTTTAGCTTTAGGCACCATCCAGAGTTCCTGCTTGGCTACTACTGAATGTGTCCCGTCCTGCAGCCTTAAGTACCATCCATCGTTCCTTCTTGGAACACTCCGACCGGTTTCGCCATCTTGCGGCTCATCAGGGAGCTACAAACAAACAGACCAAGTCCTTAGTGCGTCACTTGCAAAGGTTAGGTTTTAAAATGGTGGGCAGAGGGGGGAAACGCCCTCCCTATGTTGTCTGCCTCTTGGTTCTGGCCCGCACCTCAGACTGTTGCTGTTGTCCAAATGAATGCACCTTGTGCTTTAGCTTTAGGCACCATCCAGAGTTCCTGCTTGGCTACTACTGAATGTGTCCCGTCCTGCAGCCTTAAGTACCATCCATCGTTCCTTCTTGGAACACTCCGACCGGTTTCGCCATCTTGCGGCTCATCAGGGAGCTACAAACAAACAGACCAAGTCCTTAGTGCGTCACTTGCAAAGGTTAGGTTTTAAAATGGTGGGCAGAGGGGGGAAACGCCCTCCCTATGTTGTCTGCCTCTTGGTTCTGGCCCGCACCTCAGACTGTTGCTGTTGTCCAAATGAATGCACCTTGTGCTTTAGCTTTAGGCACCATCCAGAGTTCCTGCTTGGCTACTACTGAATGTGTCCCGTCCTGCAGCCTTAAGTACCATCCATCGTTCCTTCTTGGAACACTCCGACCGGTTTCGCCATCTTGCATTAGGGTTAGGGTTAGGGTTAGGGTTAGGGTTAGGGTTAGGGTTAGGGTTAGGGTTAGGGTTAGGGTTAGGGTTAGGGTTAGGGTTAGGGTTAGGGTTAGGGTTAGGGTTAGGGTTAAGGGTTAGGGTTAGGGTTAGGGTTAGGGTTAGGGTTAGGGTTGCATTAGGGTTAGGGTTAGGGTTAGGGTTAGGGTTAGGGTTAGGGTTAGGGTTAGGGTTAGGGTTAGGGTTAGGGTTAGGGTTACGCTGCATTAGGGTTAGGGTTAGGGTTAGGGTTAGGGTTAGGGTTAGGGTTAGGGTTAGGGTTAGGGTTAGGGTTAGGGTACGCTGCATTAGGGTTAGGGTTAGGGTTAGGGTTAGGGTTAGGGTTAGGGTTAGGGTTAGGGTTAGGGTTAGGGTACGCTGCATTAGGGTTAGGGTTAGGGTTAGGGTTAGGGTTAGGGTTAGGGTTAGGGTTAGGGTTAGGGTTAGGGTTAGGGTTAGGGTTAGGGTTAGGGTTACGCTGCATTAGGGTTAGGGTTAGGGTTAGGGTTAGGGTTAGGGTTAGGGTTAGGGTTAGGGTTAGGGTTAGGGTTAGGGTTAGGGTTAGGGTTAGGGTTAGGGTTAGGGTTAGGGTTGCTGCATTAGGGTTAGGGTTAGGGTTAGGGTTAGGGTTAGGGTTAGGGTTAGGGTTAGGGTTAGGGTTAGGGTTAGGGTTAGGGTTAGGGTTAGTGCATTAGGGTTAGGGTTAGGGTTAGGGTTAGGGTTAGGGTTAGGGTTAGGGTTAGGGTTAGGGTTAGGGTTAGGGTTAGGGTTAGGGTTAGGGTTAGGGTTACGCTGCATTAGGGTTAGGGTTAGGGTTAGGGTTAGGGTTAGGGTTAGGGTTAGGGTTAGGGTTAGGGTTAGGGTTAGGGTTAGGGTTAGGGTTACGCTGCATTAGGGTTAGGGTTAGGGTTAGGGTTAGGGTTAGGGTTAGGGTTAGGGTTAGGGTTAGGGTTAGGGTTAGGGTTAGGGTTAGGGTTAGGGTTACGCTGCATTAGGGTTAGGGTTAGGGTTAGGGTTAGGGTTAGGGTTAGGGTTAGGGTTAGGGTTAGGGTTAGGGTTAGGGTTAGGGTTAGGGTTAGGGTTAGGGTTAGGGTTAGGGTTAGGGTTAGGGTTACGCTGCATTAGGGTTAGGGTTAGGGTTAGGGTTAGGGTTAGGGTTAGGGTTAGGGTTAGGGTTAGGGTTAGGGTTAGGGTTAGGGTTAGGGTTAGGGTTAGGGTTAGGGTTAGGGTTAGGGTTAGGGTTAGGGTTAGGGGTTAGGGTTAGGGTTAGGGTTAGGGTTAGGGTTAGTGCATTAGGGTTAGGGTTAGGGTTAGGGTTAGGGTTAGGGTTAGGGTTAGGGTTAGGGTTAGGGTTAGGGTTAGGGTTAGGGTTAGGGTTAGGGTTAGGGTTAGGGTTAGGGTTAGGGTTAGGGTTAGGGTTAGGGTTAGGGTTAGCTGCATTAGGGTTAGGGTTAGGGTTAGGGTTAGGGTTAGGGTTAGGGTTAGGGTTAGGGTTAGGGTTAGGGTTAGGGTTAGGGTTAGGGTTACGCTGCATTAGGGTTAGGGTTAGGGTTAGGGTTAGGGTTAGGGTTAGGGTTAGGGTTAGGGTTAGGGTTAGGGTTAGGGTTAGGGTTAGGGTTAGGGTTAGGGTTAGGGTTAGGGTTAGGGTTAGGGTTAGGGTTAGGGTTAGGGTTAGGGTTAGGGTTAGGGTTACGCTGCATTAGGGTTAGGGTTAGGGTTAGGGTTAGGGTTAGGGTTAGGGTTAGGGTTAGGGTTAGGGTTAGGGTTAGGGTTAGGGTTAGGGTTAGGGTTAGGGTTAGGGTTAGGGTTAGGGTTAGGGTTAGGGTTAGGGTTAGGGTTAGGGTTAGGGTTAGGGTTAGGGTTAGGGTTAGGGTTAGGGTTAGGGTTAGGGTTAGGGTTAGGGTTAGGGTTAGGGTTAGGGTTAGGGTTAGGGTTAGGGTTAGGGTTAGGGTTAGGGTTAGGGTTAGGGTTAGGGTTAGGGTTAGGGTTAGGGTTAGGGTTAGGGTTAGGGTTAGGGTTAGGGTTAGGGTTAGGGTTAGGGTTAGGGTTAGGGTTAGGGTTAGGGTTAGGGTTAGGGTTAGGGTTAGGGTTAGGGTTAGGGTTAGGGTTAGGGTTAGGGTTAGGGTTAGGGTTAGGGTTAGGGTTAGGGTTAGGGTTAGGGTTAGGGTTAGGGTTAGGGTTAGGGTTAGGGTTAGGGTTAGGGTTAGGGTTAGGGTTAGGGTTAGGGTTAGGGTTAGGGTTAGGGTTAGGGTTAGGGTTAGGGTTAGGGTTAGGGTTAGGGTTAGGGTTAGGGTTAGGGTTAGGGTTAGGGTTAGGGTTAGGGTTAGGGTTAGGGTTAGGGTTAGGGTTAGGGTTAGGGTTAGGGTTAGGGTTAGGGTTAGGGTTAGGGTTAGGGTTAGGGTTAGGGTTAGGGTTAGGGTTAGGGTTAGGGTTAGGGTTAGGGTTAGGGTTAGGGTTAGGGTTAGGGTTAGGGTTAGGGTTAGGGTTAGGGTTAGGGTTAGGGTTAGGGTTAGGGTTAGGGTTAGGGTTAGGGTTAGGGTTAGGGTTAGGGTTAGGGTTAGGGTTAGGGTTAGGGTTAGGGTTAGGGTTAGGGTTAGGGTTAGGGTTAGGGTTAGGGTTAGGGTTAGGGTTAGGGTTAGGGTTAGGGTTAGGGTTAGGGTTAGGGTTAGGGTTAGGGTTAGGGTTAGGGTTAGGGTTAGGGTTAGGGTTAGGGTTAGGGTTAGGGTTAGGGTTAGGGTTAGGGTTAGGGTTAGGGTTAGGGTTAGGGTTAGGGTTAGGGTTAGGGTTAGGGTTAGGGTTAGGGTTAGGGTTAGGGTTAGGGTTAGGGTTAGGGTTAGGGTTAGGGTTAGGGTTAGGGTTAGGGTTAGGGTTAGGGTTAGGGTTAGGGTTAGGGTTAGGGTTAGGGTTAGGGTTAGGGTTAGGGTTAGGGTTAGGGTTAGGGTTAGGGTTAGGGTTAGGGTTAGGGTTAGGGTTAGGGTTAGGGTTAGGGTTAGGGTTAGGGTTAGGGTTAGGGTTAGGGTTAGGGTTAGGGTTAGGGTTAGGGTTAGGGTTAGGGTTAGGGTTAGGGTTAGGGTTAGGGTTAGGGTTAGGGTTAGGGTTAGGGTTAGGGTTAGGGTTAGGGTTAGGGTTAGGGTTAGGGTTAGGGTTAGGGTTAGGGTTAGGGTTAGGGTTAGGGTTAGGGTTAGGGTTAGGGTTAGGGTTAGGGTTAGGGTTAGGGTTAGGGTTAGGGTTAGGGTTAGGGTTAGGGTTAGGGTTAGGGTTAGGGTTAGGGTTAGGGTTAGGGTTAGGGTTAGGGTTAGGGTTAGGGTTAGGGTTAGGGTTAGGGTTAGGGTTAGGGTTAGGGTTAGGGTTAGGGTTAGGGTTAGGGTTAGGGTTAGGGTTAGGGTTAGGGTTAGGGTTAGGGTTAGGGTTAGGGTTAGGGTTAGGGTTAGGGTTAGGGTTAGGGTTAGGGTTAGGGTTAGGGTTAGGGTTAGGGTTAGGGTTAGGGTTAGGGTTAGGGTTAGGGTTAGGGTTAGGGTTAGGGTTAGGGTTAGGGTTAGGGTTAGGGTTAGGGTTAGGGTTAGGGTTAGGGTTAGGGTTAGGGTTAGGGTTAGGGTTAGGGTTAGGGTTAGGGTTAGGGTTAGGGTTAGGGTTAGGGTTAGGGTTAGGGTTAGGGTTAGGGTTAGGGTTAGGGTTAGGGTTAGGGTTAGGGTTAGGGTTAGGGTTAGGGTTAGGGTTAGGGTTAGGGTTAGGGTTAGGGTTAGGGTTAGGGTTAGGGTTAGGGTTAGGGTTAGGGTTAGGGTTAGGGTTAGGGTTAGGGTTAGGGTTAGGGTTAGGGTTAGGGTTAGGGTTAGGGTTAGGGTTAGGGTTAGGGTTAGGGTTAGGGTTAGGGTTAGGGTTAGGGTTAGGGTTAGGGTTAGGGTTAGGGTTAGGGTTAGGGTTAGGGTTAGGGTTAGGGTTAGGGTTAGGGTTAGGGTTAGGGTTAGGGTTAGGGTTAGGGTTAGGGTTAGGGTTAGGGTTAGGGTTAGGGTTAGGGTTAGGGTTAGGGTTAGGGTTAGGGTTAGGGTTAGGGTTAGGGTTAGGGTTAGGGTTAGGGTTAGGGTTAGGGTTAGGGTTAGGGTTAGGGTTAGGGTTAGGGTTAGGGTTAGGGTTAGGGTTAGGGTTAGGGTTAGGGTTAGGGTTAGGGTTAGGGTTAGGGTTAGGGTTAGGGTTAGGGTTAGGGTTAGGGTTAGGGTTAGGGTTAGGGTTAGGGTTAGGGTTAGGGTTAGGGTTAGGGTTAGGGTTAGGGTTAGGGTTAGGGTTAGGGTTAGGGTTAGGGTTAGGGTTAGGGTTAGGGTTAGGGTTAGGGTTAGGGTTAGGGTTAGGGTTAGGGTTAGGGTTAGGGTTAGGGTTAGGGTTAGGGTTAGGGTTAGGGTTAGGGTTAGGGTTAGGGTTAGGGTTAGGGTTAGGGTTAGGGTTAGGGTTAGGGTTAGGGTTAGGGTTAGGGTTAGGGTTAGGGTTAGGGTTAGGGTTAGGGTTAGGGTTAGGGTTAGGGTTAGGGTTAGGGTTAGGGTTAGGGTTAGGGTTAGGGTTAGGGTTAGGGTTAGGGTTAGGGTTAGGGTTAGGGTTAGGGTTAGGGTTAGGGTTAGGGTTAGGGTTAGGGTTAGGGTTAGGGTTAGGGTTAGGGTTAGGGTTAGGGTTAGGGTTAGGGTTAGGGTTAGGGTTAGGGTTAGGGTTAGGGTTAGGGTTAGGGTTAGGGTTAGGGTTAGGGTTAGGGTTAGGGTTAGGGTTAGGGTTAGGGTTAGGGTTAGGGTTAGGGTTAGGGTTAGGGTTAGGGTTAGGGTTAGGGTTAGGGTTAGGGTTAGGGTTAGGGTTAGGGTTAGGGTTAGGGTTAGGGTTAGGGTTAGGGTTAGGGTTAGGGTTAGGGTTAGGGTTAGGGTTAGGGTTAGGGTTAGGGTTAGGGTTAGGGTTAGGGTTAGGGTTAGGGTTAGGGTTAGGGTTAGGGTTAGGGTTAGGGTTAGGGTTAGGGTTAGGGTTAGGGTTAGGGTTAGGGTTAGGGTTAGGGTTAGGGTTAGGGTTAGGGTTAGGGTTAGGGTTAGGGTTAGGGTTAGGGTTAGGGTTAGGGTTAGGGTTAGGGTTAGGGTTAGGGTTAGGGTTAGGGTTAGGGTTAGGGTTAGGGTTAGGGTTAGGGTTAGGGTTAGGGTTAGGGTTAGGGTTAGGGTTAGGGTTAGGGTTAGGGTTAGGGTTAGGGTTAGGGTTAGGGTTAGGGTTAGGGTTAGGGTTAGGGTTAGGGTTAGGGTTAGGGTTAGGGTTAGGGTTAGGGTTAGGGTTAGGGTTAGGGTTAGGGTTAGGGTTAGGGTTAGGGTTAGGGTTAGGGTTAGGGTTAGGGTTAGGGTTAGGGTTAGGGTTAGGGTTAGGGTTAGGGTTAGGGTTAGGGTTAGGGTTAGGGTTAGGGTTAGGGTTAGGGTTAGGGTTAGGGTTAGGGTTAGGGTTAGGGTTAGGGTTAGGGTTAGGGTTAGGGTTAGGGTTAGGGTTAGGGTTAGGGTTAGGGTTAGGGTTAGGGTTAGGGTTAGGGTTAGGGTTAGGGTTAGGGTTAGGGTTAGGGTTAGGGTTAGGGTTAGGGTTAGGGTTAGGGTTAGGGTTAGGGTTAGGGTTAGGGTTAGGGTTAGGGTTAGGGTTAGGGTTAGGGTTAGGGTTAGGGTTAGGGTTAGGGTTAGGGTTAGGGTTAGGGTTAGGGTTAGGGTTAGGGTTAGGGTTAGGGTTAGGGTTAGGGTTAGGGTTAGGGTTAGGGTTAGGGTTAGGGTTAGGGTTAGGGTTAGGGTTAGGGTTAGGGTTAGGGTTAGGGTTAGGGTTAGGGTTAGGGTTAGGGTTAGGGTTAGGGTTAGGGTTAGGGTTAGGGTTAGGGTTAGGGTTAGGGTTAGGGTTAGGGTTAGGGTTAGGGTTAGGGTTAGGGTTAGGGTTAGGGTTAGGGTTAGGGTTAGGGTTAGGGTTAGGGTTAGGGTTAGGGTTAGGGTTAGGGTTAGGGTTAGGGTTAGGGTTAGGGTTAGGGTTAGGGTTAGGGTTAGGGTTAGGGTTAGGGTTAGGGTTAGGGTTAGGGTTAGGGTTAGGGTTAGGGTTAGGGTTAGGGTTAGGGTTAGGGTTAGGGTTAGGGTTAGGGTTAGGGTTAGGGTTAGGGTTAGGGTTAGGGTTAGGGTTAGGGTTAGGGTTAGGGTTAGGGTTAGGGTTAGGGTTAGGGTTAGGGTTAGGGTTAGGGTTAGGGTTAGGGTTAGGGTTAGGGTTAGGGTTAGGGTTAGGGTTAGGGTTAGGGTTAGGGTTAGGGTTAGGGTTAGGGTTAGGGTTAGGGTTAGGGTTAGGGTTAGGGTTAGGGTTAGGGTTAGGGTTAGGGTTAGGGTTAGGGTTAGGGTTAGGGTTAGGGTTAGGGTTAGGGTTAGGGTTAGGGTTAGGGTTAGGGTTAGGGTTAGGGTTAGGGTTAGGGTTAGGGTTAGGGTTAGGGTTAGGGTTAGGGTTAGGGTTAGGGTTAGGGTTAGGGTTAGGGTTAGGGTTAGGGTTAGGGTTAGGGTTAGGGTTAGGGTTAGGGTTAGGGTTAGGGTTAGGGTTAGGGTTAGGGTTAGGGTTAGGGTTAGGGTTAGGGTTAGGGTTAGGGTTAGGGTTAGGGTTAGGGTTAGGGTTAGGGTTAGGGTTAGGGTTAGGGTTAGGGTTAGGGTTAGGGTTAGGGTTAGGGTTAGGTTAGGGTTAGGGTTAGGGTTAGGGTTAGGGTTAGGGTTAGGGTTAGGGTTAGGGTTAGGGTTAGGGTTAGGGTTAGGGTTAGGGTTAGGGTTAGGGTTAGGGTTAGGGTTAGGGTTAGGGTTAGGGTTAGGGTTAGGGTTAGGGTTAGGGTTAGGGTTAGGGTTAGGGTTAGGGTTAGGGTTAGGGTTAGGGTTAGGGTTAGGGTTAGGGTTAGGGTTAGGGTTAGGGTTAGGGTTAGGGTTAGGGTTAGGGTTAGGGTTAGGGTTAGGGTTAGGGTTAGGGTTAGGGTTAGGGTTAGGGTTAGGGTTAGGGTTAGGGTTAGGGTTAGGGTTAGGGTTAGGGTTAGGGTTAGGGTTAGGGTTAGGGTTAGGGTTAGGGTTAGGGTTAGGGTTAGGGTTAGGGTTAGGGTTAGGGTTAGGGTTAGGGTTAGGGTTAGGGTTAGGGTTAGGGTTAGGGTTAGGGTTAGGGTTAGGGTTAGGGTTAGGGTTAGGGTTAGGGTTAGGGTTAGGGTTAGGGTTAGGGTTAGGGTTAGGGTTAGGGTTAGGGTTAGGGTTAGGGTTAGGGTTAGGGTTAGGGTTAGGGTTAGGGTTAGGGTTAGGGTTAGGGTTAGGGTTAGGGTTAGGGTTAGGGTTAGGGTTAGGGTTAGGGTTAGGGTTAGGGTTAGGGTTAGGGTTAGGGTTAGGGTTAGGGTTAGGGTTAGGGTTAGGGTTAGGGTTAGGGTTAGGGTTAGGGTTAGGGTTAGGGTTAGGGTTAGGGTTAGGGTTAGGGTTAGGGTTAGGGTTGGGTTAGGGTTAGGGTTAGGGTTAGGGTTAGGGTTAGGGTTAGGGTTAGGGTTAGGGTT
>NW_027138520.1:0-5000 GCF_035084215.1 Heptranchias perlo | reverse complement strand
GGGTTAGGGTTAGGGTTAGGGTTAGGGTTAGGGTTAGGGTTAGGGGTTAGGGTTAGGGTTAGGGTTAGGGTTAGGGTTAGGGTTAGGTTAGGGTTAGGGTTAGGGTTAGGGTTAGGGTTAGGGTTAGGGTTAGGGTAGGGTTAGGGTTAGGGTTAGGGTTAGGGTTAGGGTTAGGGTTAGGGTTAGGGTTAGGGTTAGGGTTAGGGTTAGGGTTAGGGTTAGGGTTAGGGTTAGGGTTAGGGTTAGGGTTAGGGTTAGGGTTAGGGTTAGGGTTAGGGTTAGGGTTAGGGTTAGGGTTAGGGTTAGGGTTAGGGTTAGGGTTAGGGTTAGGGTTAGGGTTAGGGTTAGGTTTTAAATGGTGGGCAGAGGGGGGAAACGCCCTCCCTATGTTGTCTGCCTCTTGGTTCTGGCCCGCACCTCAGACTGTTGCTGTTGTCCAAATGAATGCACCTTGTGCTTTAGCTTTAGGCACCATCCAGAGTTCCTGCTTGGCTACTACTGAATGTGTCCTGTCCTGCAGCCTTAAGTACCATCCATCGTTCCTTCTTGGAACACTCCGACCGGGTTTCGCCATCTTGCGGCTCATCAGGGAGCTATAAACAAACAGACCAAGTCCTTAGTGCGTCACTTGCAAAAGTTAGGTTTTAAAATGGTGGGCAGAGGGGGGAAACGCCCTCCCTATGTTGTCTGCCTCTTGGTTCTGGCCCGCACCTCAGACTGTTGCTGTTGTCCAAATGAATGCACCTTGTGCTTTAGCTTTAGGCACCATCCAGAGTTCCTGCTTGGCTACTACTGAATGTGTCCTGTCCTGCAGCCTTAAGTACCATCCATCGTTCCTTCTTGGAACACTCCGACCGGTTTCGCCATCTTGCGGCTCATCAGGGAGCTATAAACAAACAGACCAAGTCCTTAGTGCGTCACTTGCAAAAGTTAGGTTTTAAAATGGTGGGCAGAGGGGGAAACGCCCTCCCTATGTTGTCTGCCTCTTGGTTCTGGCCCGCACCTCAGACTGTTGCTGTTGTCCAAATGAATGCACCTTGTGCTTTAGCTTTAGGCACCATCCAGAGTTCCTGCTTGGCTACTACTGAATGTGTCCTGTCCTGCAGCCTTAAGTACCATCCATCGTTCCTTCTTGGAACACTCCGACCGGTTTCGCCATCTTGCGGCTCATCAGGGAGCTATAAACAAACAGACCAAGTCCTTAGTGCGTCACTTGCAAAAGTTAGGTTTTAAAATGGTGGGCAGAGGGGGGAAACGCCCTCCCTATGTTGTCTGCCTCTTGGTTCTGGCCCGCACCTCAGACTGTTGCTGTTGTCCAAATGAATGCACCTTGTGCTTTAGCTTTAGGCACCATCCAGAGTTCCTGCTTGGCTACTACTGAATGTGTCCTGTCCTGCAGCCTTAAGTACCATCCATCGTTCCTTCTTGGAACACTCCGACCGGTTTCGCCATCTTGCGGCTCATCAGGGAGCTATAAACAAACAGACCAAGTCCTTAGTGCGTCACTTGCAAAAGTTAGGTTTTAAAATGGTGGGCAGAGGGGGGAAACGCCCTCCCTATGTTGTCTGCCTCTTGGTTCTGGCCCGCACCTCAGACTGTTGCTGTTGTCCAAATGAATGCACCTTGTGCTTTAGCTTTAGGCACCATCCAGAGTTCCTGCTTGGCTACTACTGAATGTGTCCTGTCCTGCAGCCTTAAGTACCATCCATCGTTCCTTCTTGGAACACTCCGACCGGTTTCGCCATCTTGCGGCTCATCAGGGAGCTATAAACAAACAGACCAAGTCCTTAGTGCGTCACTTGCAAAAGTTAGGTTTTAAAATGGTGGGCAGAGGGGGGAAACGCCTCCCTATGTTGTCTGCCTCTTGGTTCTGGCCCGCACCTCAGACTGTTGCTGTTGTCCAAATGAATGCACCTTGTGCTTTAGCTTTAGGCACCATCCAGAGTTCCTGCTTGGCTACTACTGAATGTGTCCTGTCCTGCAGCCTTAAGTACCATCCATCGTTCCTTCTTGGAACACTCCGACCGGTTTCGCCATCTTGCGGCTCATCAGGGAGCTATAAACAAACAGACCAAGTCCTTAGTGCGTCACTTGCAAAAGTTAGGTTTTAAAATGGTGGCAGAGGGGGAAACGCCCTCCCTATGTTGTCTGCCTCTTGGTTCTGGCCCGCACCTCAGACTGTTGCTGTTGTCCAAATGAATGCACCTTGTGCTTTAGCTTTAGGCACCATCCAGAGTTCCTGCTTGGCTACTACTGAATGTGTCCTGTCCTGCAGCCTTAAGTACCATCCATCGTTCCTTCTTGGAACACTCCGACCGGTTTCGCCATCTTGCGGCTCATCAGGGAGCTATAAACAAACAGACCAAGTCCTTAGTGCGTCACTTGCAAAAGTTAGGTTTTAAAATGGTGGGCAGAGGGGGGAAACGCCCTCCCTATGTTGTCTGCCTCTTGGTTCTGGCCCGCACCTCAGACTGTTGCTGTTGTCCAAATGAATGCACCTTGTGCTTTAGCTTTAGGCACCATCCAGAGTTCCTGCTTGGCTACTACTGAATGTGTCCTGTCCTGCAGCCTTAAGTACCATCCATCGTTCCTTCTTGGAACACTCCGACCGGTTTCGCCATCTTGCGGCTCATCAGGGAGCTATAAACAAACAGACCAAGTCCTTAGTGCGTCACTTGCAAAAGTTAGGTTTTAAAATGGTGGGCAGAGGGGGAAACGCCCTCCCTATGTTGTCTGCCTCTTGGTTCTGGCCCGCACCTCAGACTGTTGCTGTTGTCCAAATGAATGCACCTTGTGCTTTAGCTTTAGGCACCATCCAGAGTTCCTGCTTGGCTACTACTGAATGTGTCCTGTCCTGCAGCCTTAAGTACCATCCATCGTTCCTTCTTGGAACACTCCGACCGGTTTCGCCATCTTGCGGCTCATCAGGGAGCTATAAACAAACAGACCAAGTCCTTAGTGCGTCACTTGCAAAAGTTAGGTTTTAAAATGGTGGGCAGAGGGGGGAAACGCCCTCCCTATGTTGTCTGCCTCTTGGTTCTGGCCCGCACCTCAGACTGTTGCTGTTGTCCAAATGAATGCACCTTGTGCTTTAGCTTTAGGCACCATCCAGAGTTCCTGCTTGGCTACTACTGAATGTGTCCTGTCCTGCAGCCTTAAGTACCATCCATCGTTCCTTCTTGGAACACTCCGACCGGTTTCGCCATCTTGCGGCTCATCAGGGAGCTATAAACAAACAGACCAAGTCCTTAGTGCGTCACTTGCAAAAGTTAGGTTTTAAATGGTGGCAGAGGGGGGAAACGCCCTCCCTATGTTGTCTGCCTCTTGGTTCTGGCCCGCACCTCAGACTGTTGCTGTTGTCCAAATGAATGCACCTTGTGCTTTAGCTTTAGGCACCATCCAGAGTTCCTGCTTGGCTACTACTGAATGTGTCCTGTCCTGCAGCCTTAAGTACCATCCATCGTTCCTTCTTGGAACACTCCGACCGGTTTCGCCATCTTGCGGCTCATCAGGGAGCTATAAACAAACAGACCAAGTCCTTAGTGCGTCACTTGCAAAAGTTAGGTTTTAAAATGGTGGGCAGAGGGGGGAAACGCCCTCCCTATGTTGTCTGCCTCTTGGTTCTGGCCCGCACCTCAGACTGTTGCTGTTGTCCAAATGAATGCACCTTGTGCTTTAGCTTTAGGCACCATCCAGAGTTCCTGCTTGGCTACTACTGAATGTGTCCTGTCCTGCAGCCTTAAGTACCATCCATCGTTCCTTCTTGGAACACTCCGACCGGTTTCGCCATCTTGCGGCTCATCAGGGAGCTATAAACAAACAGACCAAGTCCTTAGTGCGTCACTTGCAAAAGTTAGGTTTTAAAATGGTGGCAGAGGGGGAAACGCCCTCCCTATGTTGTCTGCCTCTTGGTTCTGGCCCGCACCTCAGACTGTTGCTGTTGTCCAAATGAATGCACCTTGTGCTTTAGCTTTAGGCACCATCCAGAGTTCCTGCTTGGCTACTACTGAATGTGTCCTGTCCTGCAGCCTTAAGTACCATCCATCGTTCCTTCTTGGAACACTCCGACCGGTTTCGCCATCTTGCGGCTCATCAGGGAGCTATAAACAAACAGACCAAGTCCTTAGTGCGTCACTTGCAAAAGTTAGGTTTTAAATGGTGGGCAGAGGGGGAAACGCCCTCCCTATGTTGTCTGCCTCTTGGTTCTGGCCCGCACCTCAGACTGTTGCTGTTGTCCAAATGAATGCACCTTGTGCTTTAGCTTTAGGCACCATCCAGAGTTCCTGCTTGGCTACTACTGAATGTGTCCTGTCCTGCAGCCTTAAGTACCATCCATCGTTCCTTCTTGGAACACTCCGACGGTTTCGCCATCTTGCGGCTCATCAGGGAGCTATAAACAAACAGACCAAGTCCTTAGTGCGTCACTTGCAAAAGTTAGGTTTTAAAATGGTGGGCAGAGGGGGGAAACGCCTCCCTATGTTGTCTGCCTCTTGGTTCTGGCCCGCACCTCAGACTGTTGCTGTTGTCCAAATGAATGCACCTTGTGCTTTAGCTTTAGGCACCATCCAGAGTTCCTGCTTGGCTACTACTGAATGTGTCCTGTCCTGCAGCCTTAAGTACCATCCATCGTTCCTTCTTGGAACACTCCGACCGGTTTCGCCATCTTGCGGCTCATCAGGAGCTATAAACAAACAGACCAAGTCCTTAGTGCGTCACTTGCAAAAGTTAGGTTTTAAAATGGTGGGCAGAGGGGGAAACGCCCTCCCTATGTTGTCTGCCTCTTGGTTCTGGCCCGCACCTCAGACTGTTGCTGTTGTCCAAATGAATGCACCTTGTGCTTTAGCTTTAGGCACCATCCAGAGTTCCTGCTTGGCTACTACTGAATGTGTCCTGTCCTGCAGCCTTAAGTACCATCCATCGTTCCTTCTTGGAACACTCCGACCGGTTTCGCCATCTTGCGGCTCATCAGGGAGCTATAAACAAAACAGACCAAGTCCTTA
>NW_027138519.1:0-44397 GCF_035084215.1 Heptranchias perlo | reverse complement strand
TTACAGTGCTGTCTACAGACCAAAGGTCCACATATAGTTGTTCCTAATTTATCACATTTATAAATGGGTAAAGATTTTTTGTACCAAAATATCCCTAAGCTATATAAATCTCTGTGCGCTATCAATCACAGTGTTAATCAGTGGAACCCCATACGGCTAAAAATATATTCATCAATCTCACTGGAAAAAATTAATGCATCCAGCTCGCCATTTGAGTTAGATACCACCCGAGGAATCCTAAGCACCATGAGCCATGTAGCGCCATGCTACACAGCAGTGGGATCCTGACCCTTGCTCTCGACAAGATGCCTACTTGAACTGGACTGTGCAGGGAGGATCAGAAGGAGAGTCCTTCAGGGCTGTCGGGTCCAGAGCAGCAGTGCCGCCTTCCGAACAAGTAACATGTCAGGGATGGGTGTCTAAAATCCAAGAAGTGAAAGCACAGCGTCCGCAAATGTACTCTTGCAGATATTTTCTAATGTAAGGAATCTTACAACACCAGGTTATAGTCCAGATATTTTCTGGACTGCCTGTTTTCATAGATGGTGGTGCAAAGTGCCTCCTTTGTGGAAAGGCGAGATTTACTCTGTATCTAACCCTTGTGACTGAGCCAGAAGCATCAGCTGGGATTAGGCCCCTGGCTTGGTGGGGTTGGCTTTAGATCAGATTGAACAAAATGGAGCTCCTGATCCTCTGGAGGGATTTGGAGCAATTGGCCAAGTTTCCACTTTATATCTTACACCACTGATTGAAGTGACATTAGTGAAAGAGTCAAAACATGTTGAAGAAGGACTTGACACTTTATAGGGAGGAGGTGCCACAGAATTAGGAATGGCTGCTCAGATAAGGTAAGCTTTGAAACAGTTTGCAACCATTCCACATTCCAGCATTGGTCAGTGTCAGGCCACTATTGTCTGTTAACCACTCAAGCCAGCTGTGCAAATTGGAAATTTGGGCATGCCCTTCCCATTTGTTGGAAAATTACGGGCAGTGTGCACCTGAATTTGCGATATGCATTGCTAGCAGGCAAACCCACCCCCCTCCCCACACTGGCACCTCAGGCTTGTAATATTACCTCGTGTTACACTCGCTAGTTATGTATTAATGAGTTACAAAATAGTTATTCTATTACCCAGTTGAGGAACACCAGCAGCCCTACGAGACTGAACCACTTTTAGTTACTTTTAAAGAATCATGAACACATTACTATATTCAACCAACAGCAAAAAAGTATCTCATTGCTGTTTGTGGGATCGCGCTGTGCACAAGTTGGCTGATATGATTGCCTGCAAGACAACAGTGATTGCACTTCAAAATAATTGATTGTTTGTAAAGCTCTTTGAGATGTTCTGAGGATGTGAAAGGTGCTACATAAATGCAAATTCTTTTTTTTATAGAAGGAAGGAACTGAATGAATCACCAGGTCAATTGGCATTGAGCAAAAGGCAGCACCATTCGACAGCCAGCTGTATAATATTAGACACAAGACATGTGAACTGTGCTATTTCCCAGTCATCAACTGTGGAATATCACAAACATTAATCTTCCCACGTGGGCCCTGCCATGGAGAATGGTGTTGTCTGCAGTACCAGTAACAAGTCCCCCCTGAAAACCTAGCTGTGTGCAGTACAACTGATATCGGTAACTCATTTCAACTTCCTCCCAAATGCCACTATCCGTGAACAGACTAACCTGGAGCCATTGACCAACTGTTCTAAGACCCCCAAGAGGTTCTGGTTAACCAGATCTTCTTCGCCAGCACCCAACTGGCAGAACAAAAGCACCCACAAGGATGACCATGCACCCGCTGGGCGAATCAAGATCGTCAGATACCCTGATGAGACGCATCCCATGAACTACTCTCCAGGCCGGCCTCCCATCTTCCATCCTCTGTAAACTTGAGCTCATCCAAAACTCTGCTGCCCGTATCCTAACTCGCACCAAGTCCTGTTTTCCCATCACCCACTGTGCTCGCTGACATTGGATCCCGGTCCGGGAACGCCTCCATTTTAAATTCTCATCCTTGTTTTCAAATCGCTCCGTGGCCTCGCCCCCTCCCTATCTCTGTCACCTCCTCCAGCTGTACAACCCTCCGAGATCTCTGCGGTCCTCCAATTCTGGCCTCTTGCGCGTCCTCGATTTTAGTCGCTCCACCATTGGCGGCCGTGCCTTCAGCTGCCTCGGCCCTAAATTCTGAAATTCTCTCCCTAACCCCCTCTCTCTCTTTCTCCTCCTTTAAGACGCTCTTTAAGACCTACCCCTTTGACCAAGCTTTTGGTCACCTGTCCTAATACCTCCTTATGTGACTCGGTGTCAAATTTGGTTTGATAATCACTCCTGTGGAGTGTTTTACTGTGTTAATGGCGCTATATAAACGTGAGCTGTTGTTGTTGTTGGACAGACCAGAATCACTTCCCGTCACCTTTTTTTTTTGTCTGAGCCTATTGCGAAGGCGGAGTTGCCTGATTATCTCCTCTCAATCTTCGGGTGTGCTTTGTTTTGCATTCTCAGCACGTAGCATCTGTGGCCAGCGGTCCTTTGATTTTCACCTTCAGAACTATCCGTTCTCACTCTCTCCGGTGAAATTACATGGAGGTGCCATGAGCATCCTTTCAGAATGTTTATCAGGGAGGGGACAGTAAAAGACAGCCAGCGCGTCAGCTAGAGGCTATATTTGGAAACACTGTCTGTGCACATTACAGCGGGGAGGATCGGATTGGCTGGAACTCAGCTCACGTTTCTGCCTGTCACTTTACCCTTCATGTTGAGGTGTGAGAGCAGGGCAACTCCTGATTTGGCCTGGTTCACAGGCCCTGGCTACCGCTCAATCTATTAATGACTCAGACTGGCTGACACGAGCTTACAGTCAAAAAAAAAACCCAGCCCCCTTGCTCGTTAGCAACCTCTGCTGTAGTTTGAAATGTCTGCTTTACAGTAACGGTGCGATAGCAGAAATATACGTTGTCATCTCAGACTGTTCAAAACTGCTCACTGTGCCCATTGCACCCTGTCCAATCCTGAATGCCATGCTTTTTTTGTCTTTTCTCTTAACTCCAGTCTATTCGGGCATCAGGCCAAATTCAATGTTAGTGGTTGCGTGTTCTGTTAATGTCAAGGTTGGCTTCACAGACGCTCGTATCAGTGACGTGAATTTGACCCCTGCCCTTTCGGCAGACACACGTAAGGCAAGGAACGGCAAGGGAATAACTTCTCTGAACCCCCCTCTCCTCCGAATGCAAGGGGAATTGTTATCTGCTGTGAACGGTAAATGCGGGACTCGGTTCACTCCAGTGATTGAAGCGAATGCAATGCTCTTGAAATAATGCCAGATCACATGGCCGAGAAACCTTATCAGGGGCATAACAAAGCACCTTGAAGAAAATCTCCCACTGGTAAAAAGAATTTAAAATTGCCCACACTGCTGGAACTGATGCTATTAATATAACCGGTTGTGGGAAGATATGAAATAATATCCCAGTCTGGAGGAACCAGGCTTTCACTTTTTCCTTCACCCCCACCCTGCATCCATATTTCTCTTCCCTCCTTTCCTGAAGGCACTGATTCCTGCTAAGGTTTGGTGCTACAGGGGCCTTTGGTACTTTGCCTGAGTGAGCCTCGACAGTGAATGACGGTGGGCTATTCAACTGCACAGGATGGGGGCAAGCAACGCAGCCAATCCTGACCATGTCCTTACTTGGCATCCACACACACAAGGAGGAATCGATGCATAATACTGAGGAGCGTGAACCCTTCCTTATCCCTAGGGGGTTGGGCCAATTGTAGCTCCCCAACTCCTGCTCCAGCTGAGATTGGCTAACACAGCTCAGACTGGGGAATGAATCCTGGGAGCTTCCAGTCTGTCGGGGTTAATGCTGCACTTTTTATCCGCGAGTACTGCGAGCATAGTGCACAACTCTCACCCGCTTTTAAATATTCAGCACCGGTCACTTTGAAAGTCGAGCAGCACGCAGGGTACGACACAAGCTTGAAGGGTGATTCCAGACGCAGCAAGTTCTTAGCAAAAGCTCGGAATTTCCCTCAGCGGAAGAGTAAGATCTGCGGTCAACTCTCTTCCCGGCTGCTTTTCTATGCGACCGTTCTCGGTTCAATATTTTGTGACACTGGCAGAAACTTGTCAGCAAGCCCTGTGCCCACATTGTTAGATGGGGAATGATGTGTGGTATTCGGAGGCATTGAAGACAGGGGATTCACAAGACTCTGATATCCAGTGATATCTTGATTTAAAAGGTGTGCAGTGGACTTGGTGAAGGACTGGTTGGGTGGTTGAGGGCGAAGTATCTAACTTAAACCCAACCACTTTACGATGTTGGCAACGCACAACACTCTTAGTTTTTCGGTTTGAGCAATTATGGAGTTCTCTCTCGAGTTCCCCCCAGTCCGTGTTGCTAAGGTATGTCTAATGGTCAAAGATAAGGAAAAAGCCTCTCACCTCCTCACTTGAATTCACCTCTTCCTCTTCCACGGTTATCCAGCTGCTCCGCGGATCAATGCGACGCTGAAACTCCGTGCCCCCCGAGGACAAACAAAGGGGGTTCTCCATATCTTCCAGATCAAAGTAGTGCAGCGACCGCAGCTGCACCCTGTCTTCCACTGGCTGCAGCAGCCTCTCCTCAGTCACCCTCAGTCTGCTTGATTCCAGCTTTCCAATGTGAGGCAAAATCTCCACAGGCCTCTGTTCAAGCACCTCAGCCCAAGCCTCCTTCTGTGATGTGATGAAACCAGGCTTCCAGGACTCCGCTATTGAGGTCGCTACAGAGGTCCCTTCAAACTCAGGCACCCTTGCTCTCTCCTCGTGGACTGTTTGGTATGACACAATGGAGCTGTAAGGTAATGCCTGAGACCTTTGGGGGGAAGAAAAAAACACATTGGTACAAAATTAGCCCCTTTCTGGAGATGCGAAGGGTGTTGTAAGGTACGTGGATGGGTCTGGATCTCAGAACTGGCTTTAAATCAGCACAAGCAAGGGGTGAAAGGAGCTACTTCATAATGAGAAACTAGGTGATAGATTTTGCTGGAGCTTTACCCTTTCATGCCCAGGAGACACAAGATTCCTATTGCTCCACCTTGGTCACGGGTTCGTTCTGTGCAGACAGTCTCAATCCGGTTCCTGGTGAAGAGGCACGCACAGGAAGGGGCTAATTTCAATATTCAAATGTTAAAACCTTTTATGACAGGATTCTGTCTGGGTTCTGATCTCCAGGGAAAAATAAAGAGACAGGAAAATGTGAATGAAAAGCAAAACTTCAACTAATCAAAGATAAAGAAGACAAGTGGACTGAGACTCTTCCTCTGAGGCGGGGAGGTGGAGTCTGAGACCGACTTATATGCAGTCCTGCTGCTTTTGGTTTTAAGAAGTTCAGAGCAATAGGGACAGAGGCTTGAGGTCAGATTATTTACACTCTCTATCGGCCAGGAGATGGAACATGCTGTGGGGAAATCTGAGGAGTGGAAGGAAAATCTTAAAAAGAAAACAGCCCTTTCCCTCCTAAAAAAAAGCAACAAGATGGAAATTGGCCCATTCAGGTTAAATAAATGGAAACTGTATCTGTTAAGCTGGCTCTTTGCAATCTGAATAAATCTCAACATGTCCCAGCCAACACTGCCCAACCCTGTAGAGGCAGCCAGCAGTTATCTCAGGCCCCTGCTGGGGATGTGACTCCTGGTAATTGGTCACGCTGCCATTTACTGGGCTGGGTTGAGGGTTGTTAGTGTTGTCAGTATTCAGCTACTGAATCAGGCGGCATGTTCTATCTCGGCCCACAGGGATGCAAAACAAGATCATTGATGTGAAAGTGAAAAGGACCAACTGTATGGAATTACAAGCAAGTCTGCATATTACTTTGTCAAAACGTTCTCTTTGCATTATACAGCGGGCTAGAGTTTCCCTTATGTGCATTACTGGAACTTGCCTGCACATTTCAATATCCCAAGTAAGGTTCCTATTTACCTGTCTGCATTCTGGTCTGGCCATTTGGAGTCTATGGTCTCTCTTCTCAAGGTTGGTGATCCTGTCCATCTATCATGTGCCTTTGGTTGCCCTGCAATTACAGAAATGCCATTCTCTGTATTCAGTTCCTCTGCCGGCTTGGCCGGACTCTCTCCTTCTGTCATCTCTGCTTTGCTCTCTGACCTCTGACCTCCTTCATTGTCGAGTAAATCCATCAGCCCATTGATGGCATCTGAATCCACTGTGTCCTCCTCAGTGAGATGCAAGGAACTCAATCCTTCAGCAGGGAATGATTCATCTCGTTGCTTGTCTACTGAGTCTGACTCATCAGCTTTGCTACAGTCCAGTGAAGAGTCTTCTGCTACCACTAGAGGTGGCGTACCACCTGATGACCAAACATTGACATCTGAGATCTCCATCAGGGAATCGTTGTCAGTGCGTGCTAGGGGGATAACGTCCAGGCTTGTGACATCGTTCCAGAACTGGTCAGCTTGAAGTGGAGATGGCATCGTGTATTGAAGCGAAGCAGGTGAAAGCATCTCATCTTGCACTGAGGTGAAACCTACACAAGCAGACAGAGCACATCTGCAGAAGCCATACCCTGCAATAACTCATTACACTGGGAGAGGAGGGCAGGAAAGATGGACCACCGGAGGCCTCCTAGACCACGAGGCTTTATTCAACCAATACTATTATGTCAGTGGGTTTCATTGGCAGCTGTGGGACAGGCTGAACTCTGCAGGGCATGGGACTACCTTTGGGCGGTAAATTGGCCATTCAAATTTTTGTCGGTCATGCTTTGAGTTCAGGCTTCAAAACAAAAGCACAAAATGCAAAATATACAAGGAGGGGGGGGGGGGAACTGTCCAGTGCAAAGGGTTATAACCCAGTCAGGGAAAACTGTCAATTACGGGAACAAATTAAAGACATTCCATTTCGATGGCATTCATCACATACATAGTCTCAATGAGCTTTACAGGGTGGAGGGTAGTGAGTTGATACTGAGCCGGAGGGAGAAGAGGGAAGAGCTTTAGGTGGATGCAAAAGAAGTCAGGGGAGGGTGACTAGAATTTCTCTCTGGGAGATCAAGCCCATACAAATGGCTGAAATCAATCACTGAAAACTCTGTTTTTCCCCGATACAAGTTTAAAAGAAGCACATAAAATAAAGGATAAACCTCGTTTCCATTTATATTCTAATAAAGGATCAAAATCAACTCCACTGCACAACTAACCAGTGAGAATCTCAACATATTCTCTTCCCTTCTCTTGCCTGCTGGTCTCATGTTTTTCTTCTGTCTGTAACAAGCGAGATGTTCTTGCCAATTTTATTCCCTGTATCTAACAAATATCCATGACCTTGTGTTCCACCCAAGACATGGAACGTATGACCTTAATCATACAGCCAACGGCCTCAAGGCCCCTTGCTGCTTGTTGGTTTTAACATCCCAATGACAATAGCAACACACTCAAAAGCCAAGGACTCGACTAGACACAAGTTCTAACAGGCTTGTTGAAGTACAGCACTGAATCTTGATTAGCTTTCTGTTTGTGCTGGAGATCGGGTTAAGAGCTTTTCTCGGTTTATTAACTTCACATCTTCAATGGAGGGAAACTGCGTTTTGAGGCAGTTCAGGTGGAAATGTGGTAACAGTCAGGTTCTGGGGGATGAACCATGGGCAGTAGCCTGTGAAGGAAGTCCCATCTTGTTTGGCACCATAAGTCAGCCAACTGGGATGTACTTTCAAGATTCTTCCCAGATCCAATGGCTCCCTTTACTCTTCTGATCCTTCTAACTGTGTCTGTTACGTCACTGAGGTTATTCTACCCGGTATGGCAAGTTTCATTTCTCGCTCTTCCCCTTCTGTCATATCTGGCACTATATCATGGGCCAATCATTCCGCCTGACACATCTTGATCAACCTGAAGCATCCTGAGCTAATTTTATCTCTGCTCATAACATCTGTAAATTTACTAAGCGTCGTGAAAAATAATTTAATTGAAAAGAACTGATTATCTTCTTGCAATGCTCATAGCCACTCTTCTGGTCCATGGCCAAAGTTGTCTCTAGCAATTTCTATAAATCCTTCTTAGGATCATGGAATGGTTACAACACGGAAGGAGGCTATTCGGCCCATCAAGTCCATGCCGGCTCTCGGGCGAGAGTAATCCAGCTGGTCCCACTCTCCGGTCCTTTCCCCGCAACCCTGCAAATTTTTTCCTTCAAGTACTTATCCAATTCCCTTTTGAAGGCCACGATTGAATCTGTCTCCACCACCCACTCTGGCAGTGCATTCAAATCCGAACCACTCGCTGTGTAAGAAAGTTTTTTCTCATGTTCCCTTTGGTTCTTTTGCCAATCACCTTAAATCTGTGTCCTCTGGTTCTTGACCCTTCCGCCAATGGGAACAGTTTCTCTCTATCTACTCTGTCCAGACCCTCCATGATTTTGAACACCTCTGTCAAATCTCTGCTCTAAGGAGAACAACCCCAGCTTCTCCAGTCTATTCACATAACTTTGCTTTCCTTTTCCACTCATCATGGTACAGTTGCTAGTTCTCTGACCTTTTGGACTCATTTTTTTAACTCCAACTCCAGCCTCGATGATCATGGTAACTAATCCATCCTGTTGGGCCGTTATAACTGATACCAAGTTATATCCACACCAGGTCTATTGGATTTTCTGGACTCCATTAAAACCTCTGGTCCTGAAGGTATTCATCCCATTGTCCTTAAAGAAGTGTGCCTCTGAATTTACACCTATCCCAGCTGTCTATTAAATCTCTCTTATCCCTAGTTCATCTTTCTTACTCCTAAACTATGTGGAGTGACGAGCTTCTCGTATACTTGCTGCCAGGGTAAAGGCCGCCAGTGACACCACTTCATCAGCAGGTCTTTGAGGTGCACAAAGGGTGATATCACGGATTATTAATGACTGAAAAGGATCTACTCGACCAAATTCTTGTGAAAGTTGGGTAGTTTTGGAATGCATGGGTCCTCTATTGTTCCTGTTTTGATGCAGTTACCAACCTGTCAACTGTGTGACTCGTATTAGGTGCTGTTGGTGAAACTGGACACACAGCCTGACCATGACTGAAGCCAATCGTGTGAGGGAGGATTATTTACAGCCCAATCCACCAATTGTTTTTGCACATCAAAAGCACACAGAGGACTTGTTCAAACAGACTCAGAATGTGTGCGATCCTGAGAAACAATGGATTAATTTTTGAGTGTTCTCATGGCCTGAAGAATTAGCTTGCCAGTTGTTCAAGTCCTTTGGAATAGGATCATTAATTTTGCTGGAGTATTGATCAAGAACCTGTATCAATCATGTAAAAAATGTATCCCTATAGAAACTGGGGAGGCACAGGGCAGAAAATTCAATGATCAAAAGATTTAGGCCAACTTACAAAAATATTGAAACCGATCACGATGCATTCGTAATTTAAGAAAAAAATCCATGAGGGTTTGGGGGAATTAAAGCAGTCAATTAAATAAAGGGATTTTTTTTTTCAGACTCCAGCAAAACGTAGGATCCATTTTTTTTGGCCTGGTTAAGGAAACAGTAACTTTGTGAGTGGATGTGGTCCATCTTCCTGGCACTACTGGAATTAACAGCTCGCAAAGCTGGTACAAAATCATTCCATTCTGTGAGAAAACAAAACAAGAAGCAAACACATCAGACAGGTTCGGTTCAGTTCTAACACCAAGTGCCCTGGTTTCTTCACAGACATAACTTAAGACACGTCTTACCCAGTGCGTTTGAATTCCACTGCTTTGAAAAGGGTGGGAATGGCATTCAAGCTCCAGAATTACGTGCATTGCCAGGAAGAAATACTGAAAGAATTTCAGACCGACATGCAGGATTGGTTCAGCTGACCTTACTGTGAACCTTAAAATTGCTGTTAATTAAAATGTTGTATTAGTGTGTGCATGCACATGGGTTCTGCTGGATATCACATTACAGATTTCTACGCGCAGTTCAGGAGAAGGGGGATTCGGCCAGTCAATTCTCTGTGAAGAGGGATAACTTGCAATTGTACCTTTCTGTTCCAATTATGAATGATGTGTTCTGAGGGTAGCTCTGTGCTGTGGGATTGTGTTCACTGATAAATGGATAAGTGGCCAAACTCTACACTGAGAATCTTTGCCATCACGACAACATATACAACTACAAAAAAAACATGCATTTATTGAGCACCTTTCACATAGAAACATGGTCTCAGGTGCTTCACTGAGGATAAAAGGGGAGCACTGTGGGAAAGTTAGGAGAGGTGAGCAGCCACTTGGTGGAAGAGCTGGTTTTTGAGAATGCTTCCGAAGGTAGGGAGAGAGTTGAGAGTTGCAGAGGTTTAAGGAAGGAGTGCCAGAGAGTAGGGCTAACAGGCCTAAAGGTTCTGCCAGGACGTGATGGAGCAGCGGGATCAGGGATGCAAAGAAGGCCAGAGTCAGAGGACCAGAGGACACTGGAGGGGACTGAGGCTGGGGCAGGCTTTAAAGGGTAGGGCGTGGTGAGGCCATGAAGGGATTTAGAGTTGGCAAGAAGGATTGTAAATGTGATGCGCCGAGAGATAAACAGACAGATGACCTGTAATCCTTTTTAATTGGAGCTTTGAACTCTGGTTTTTGAGGGAAAAGGATCTTGTCATCCAATCGAGTTAAGTTCCATCGCAAACCTTTGGCACTTCAACCGGATATCACTAGAGGTATTTAAACTGTCCAAATTGGACTACTTTGCCACAAAATGAAGGGTGGGATTTTACTAATCATCTGCCACTAAAAATAAAATGAGTTTAAGAATTTTCGATCTGGAAGCTGCCATCATCAGTTCTAGGAAGAGCAGTTGTGTTGAGATAAGATCGGCAGTGTTGAGAATCCACCATCCAACGCTCTGTTGAGAAGGTTGGACCTTCAGCACTTGCTTATCAAGCTGTTTCAAAGCCCAAGTGATTATTATGTTTCCGACTGCGAGGAAGCTTGGTGGCCATTGGTGAGCCGGAACAAGTATAGGAGGTCAATGCTTCATCTGTTACCAGTCTGCAAAGAGCAGCATCCTCATGCCTCTCAGCTTGGTTTCCTCAGCAATAACACCAGGTACCCAGCATAACAATAGCATACACCAGGTACAAGTGCACAGTGGCTCAAAGATCAAATCTGTACAGCTGCAACATTCACTTGACTTGCAAATATATCTTTCTCCATCAGCAAAACTGCTCGTCTTGCTCTCGAGTATTATTTCCCGGACTACACCGGGCACACAATGTGCCGGTCTCTCAACCTTCATATAATGAAGTTGGTGTTAAGAAATACAGTCCCAGACATGAGGGAGTAGCTCGCTTGCGAGCATCATACCAGAAGCCCTCAGCTTCTCAGGATATGCAATTTGACGCTACGAAATTTTTCTGGTGCTGAGTTTACAGCTCCTTTTAGCATTGATGTTAACACTGATTTCACTCGGAATGGCAGGACTACAAGCATATGAAGTAATACATTACAAAGTGTGACACAATTCAAGGAAGGGATGGGTAATTGCAGCTAATATTACAGGTGGAGCAGAAAAAGGCTCTGGTTAGTCAATTACTGCTTCACCTGTCAGACATGCTGCTGTGGTTAATAGAATTATAGGGAACAAATAAAGATATATTCGAGATATATTTATTAATTTGCAGTGAAAAAATACCCATATTCAATCAAGTAGCAATAAACAAATCAATGGAATGCTTTCTAACACACCATCATTCCTTTCGGCACTCTGCCTCGCCTCACCTCATGTCTGTACTGTCCCTTGCTGTGCCAAAACCAATGGGAATCACACTCCTCCGTCACCCAAATGAAACACAAAAATTGTCCACAACTGTGCACGTGTAGACTGGCTTGCCGCACTCAATAAGTGATGAGAATAAGCTCGCTTAAAGATGCCCAGCGCTAAATTGGTCTCAAAGATCCTGGCTGGATACTCCTATCGGGATGGGCGCAAACACTCCATTGGTATCTTGAGCTTCCTTTCAATTATGGGACGTTCTCAGTCCACAGCATTCACTGATCCAGTAAAACCCTGATACAGTCTTCATTTTATTGACCGTGAAAGATCCTGATAAAATGAGTTTGGCCCCTGTCAATCCATGTACACAGGACAAAGATAACCTCAGACTCAATGTCAGATGCCACTCCTTTGACAATGTTCCTCAGAAAGACAAAAGGAAACAATGGGAAATATAACAGTCAGTGCCCTAACTCGGACTTGGACTGAGGTGCATTCAGAGGCTAACAGCGGAGAGAAAGGAGCTCTCAGCTGCAACTGGCTAATATCAAAGCTGATCTGGAGGCACTTACTTTGCACAGTAAACCTAGAGGATCCTTGTGATGGATGAAAAGAAGCTGACTGAGCCCCTGCAATATGTAGTTCAACACTGCACGGTCCACAACATCTGACCAACCACTGGATGTAAAACAGGTGACCACGAGAGGCCTAAAGGTGTGTCCGTAAACACAACTATTGATAACTTATTGAGGCTTTTAATTGTCGGTATTTTGTTTGGTGCAACTTGCATCTCAATGGTTTGGTCTCAATGTTTACAGCCTTCATTTTAGTGGTACAAGCACATCTGTGCCTAAAGTTATTTCAGCAAAATCTTTTGTCCATAGTGGAAAGTAATAAAAATTGGAGGCAGTCATTTACAGTTACGCTACAATTCCAAAATTAACACCTTTAATGAGTCAGTAAAGGCTAAGAATGGACCACAAGGAAGAGGAAGCCACAAGGGCTAATATTTTTCAGAGGAACAGCATCTTAAGAAAGATCATGGAACTTAAGAATGACTTACTGTGTTTTTTGGCCTTGACATCAGTAGCGATATTACTGTAGATCGTAGGAGAAAAGGGATAGGCCGTGTGGCTCAGTGAAGATGGGATACAGGAAGGGAAATCCATGAGGACTCAGGACACAATGGGGTTGGATTTAAATTGCCAAAATCGGCATTAACGGAGAGGTAATGGCCTCAAAATGGGGTTGGTAGCTTTACCGCACTGGTCATCCTGACAATAGGCCTGTGGCAACATTCTTCGGCCTCCCCTCATCCCTGCCTCAGGACTTACCTGTCTCTGGTGCCTCAACTAACCAACATTTCTGTGGCCCAAAATCACCGAGCTGCCTCAGGACACCCGTTTGAAGTCCGCAGCTCACCGGTCGGATTCGATTGAGGCTCGGGGCCTCAAAATCACGGCGGCTTCTTTGCCGCCGGTATGGGTGGGCGGTCGTTCGGTGCGCTCCACTGATTGGCTGCCCAAAGGTCAAAGTCTACCACAATGTCTGATAAAACGGAACGGCATCCTAAGGATGATGTCTCCTGTCTTTACCTATGACCTGACTTACATGGTGCTTGTGAAAGATGCTTTAATTTAAAAAACACATTATTTTCTACTTCAATGACATAAAGAAGGAACAGCTACATGTGAAATGACACAACAACAAGCAGCACAGCGGGCACAGAGCAAACACAACAACGGTTTTTGAGTGAGAGAAGAAAAATCTTTGCTTTTCAGGACTTTTGAGTTTCCAAAGGCTTTCTTCCTTCACAATCAATGTGATGAGCTACTCTGGAAACCGAATTCCTTCCTGCTGTGGTGCAGGACCGAATGGGGCAGAGACACTCAATCCCCCAGGAAGATGTGCCATGTGACGGGGGGACAATCTGACAAAGTATGTCTATCACTCTGGATTCCTGCTTAAGTCTCGGCTTTACATTTTACAGATGATTTATTTTTGATGGCTGCCCACTCGAAATGATGTTCACATTAAAGCACAATTCAGTCACGTGCAAGCAACTTTCAGCTTCCAACATTAATTTCACTGAATGAATGAAACATCTCTTTCAGTATTCCTAGGGAAATTATGTAATGTAAAATATAGCATTGGGATAATGAATCCATCCCATTTATCCAAGGCATGAGGATCACCTTCAGATCAGTTCCCAATCTGTATTTTTTGAACTACAACTCCTTGGACAAATTTTATGGCCGGCTCTAGTTCTAAACCATCCCCTTTCCCCACCCTCCAAGACCTGTTGCCTACATGGAGCTTTCTTCATCACCGAGAGTTGGATAGACAGCAGGAATTTCTGTGCAGGCAAGGCCATGGGCTGCTCCACAGTTATTGACGATACTGGTGTATGACAGTCTGATCGAGGGATTGTTTGACATCAGATGAAATGGAAACCTTTCTATCCTCTCCATCACCAAGACCACCTACTTCTACCTTTGTAATATCGCCCATCTCTGCCCCTGCCTCAGCCCATTTGCTGCTGAAGTCCTCATCTGTGCCTTTGTTCCCTCCGGACCCGTCTATTCCAATGCTCTCCTGGCCGGCCTCTTATCTTCCACCCTCCATAAACTTGAGCTCATCCAAAACTCTGCTGCCCGTATCCTAACTCACACCAAGTCCCGTTCACCCATCACCCCTGTGCTCGCTGACCTACATTGGCTCCCGGTCTACCAATGCCTCGCATTTAAAATTCTCATCCTTGTGTTCAAATCCCTCCATGGCCTCGCCCCTCCCTATCTGTGTAACCTCCTCCAGCCCTATAACCCTCTGTGCTCCTCCTATTCTTGCCTCTTGTGCCTCCCCAGCTTGTCTTCAGCTGTCTAATCCCTAACCTCTGAACCTCTCTAAACCTCTCCGCCTCTCCATCTCCTTTAAGACATTCCTTAAAACCTATCTCTTTGACTCAGCTTTTGGTCACCAATCCTAATGTCTCCTTCTTTGGCTTGGTGGATATTTTTGTTTGATAATCGCTGCTGTGAAGCGCCTTGGGATGTTTTGCGACATTAAAGGCGCTACAGAAATGCAAGTTGCTTTTGTTCTTTACTGGTACAAGGTATGAAATGATATTCTTGAATCATAGAAGTTTACAACATGGAAACAGGCCCTTCGGCCCAACATGTCCATGTCGCCCAGTTTATACCACTACGCTAGTCCCAATTGCCTGCACTTGGCCCATATCCCTCTATACCCATCTTACCCATGTAACTGTCCAAATGCTTTTTAAAAGACAAAATTGTACCCGCCTCTACTACTGCCTCTGGCAGCTCGTTCCAGACACTCAACACCCTTTGAGTGAAAAAATTGCCCCTCTGGACCCTTTTGTATCTCTCCCCTCTCACCTTAAATCTATGCCCCCTCGTTATAGACTCCCCTACCTTTGGGAAAAGATTTTGACTATCTACCTTATCTATGCCCCTCATTATTTTATAGACTTCTATAAGATCACCCCTTAACCTCCTACTCTCTAGGAAAAAAAAGTCTCAGTCTATCCAACGTCTCCCTATAAGTCAAACCATCAAGTCCCGGTAGCATCCCAGTAAATCTTTTCTGCACTCTTTCTAGTTTAATAATATCCTTTCTATAATAGGGTGACCAGAACTGTACACAGTATTCCAAGTGTGGCCTTACTAATGTCTTGTACAACTTCAACAAGACATCCCAACTCTTGCTTGGGAGCATGTGGAATCCTTCCATGTTTCCCTGTGTGTGCGCTGCTGGGCAAATTTATGTTAAAAATGGAGTGACATGGCAGCTGAAACAGTTGTCATGGAAGTCAAGGAGGCAGTCGCAGTCTGAGCGAGCCCATTTGGAGTTGATAGGAGGTGTCTGAGTTGGTCATTAGCTAATTGGCTTGCACCATCCCCTGGGTAATGGAGAGGTCGACAGTCCCAGCTAGCGATTGCTGTCTGCCGGGAATTCCTGAGTCACAGTGGACTTGTGTTGGCCGACATGACAACAGTCAGTGAACTTCAAAAGTGAAACACTTAAAGGACATTTCGACATGATAAGGCATTGTATAAAATGCGAGTATTGCTGTTATACTTTGTGGAGTGAAAGAGGCTCCATGAAGGAAAAGGCCAAGAAAGTTTTTATGGGAAATCTTTCGTGTACTTTTAGGATTACTAAAAGCCGTAAATATCAACAATGCTAGAGTTTGGTATGAAAGGCTTATTGACCCCACTCTGTGCTTTCAATATTGGGAGTGCAATCTGCTATCTCATAATTCCCTAGGAAAATACTATCTAAACTGAGATGTAGAGATGGAGACAGTGGACATGCAGTGCAGAAGATGGCACAAAGCCAGATATCGACATGAGGTCAGAGGTCAGAAGTAGAGAGGTGACAGAAAGTTTAAATAGTTTCACCTTTGGCACAGGAAGTAAACTGCTGACAACCAGAAGAAAAATGTTTGACAAACACAGAACAATAAGAATTCAGCTCGAAACACAGAGTTATCTTACCGTGCATGGATGTGATTCTGCTTTAGGTCGCAGTGAGATAGACTGACAGCAGAGGGCAGTCCAGAGTGGTTCGGATTCCCATGAAGCATCTGCACATGCTCCAACTATTTAATACCCCATGAACCAGCAACATCAAGTGCATGTCGAGTTGAAGGGGAAACAATTTCATGTTGCAAGGTTTTTATTGCAGTAAAGATAGTGGGATGTGGGATACTCCACAACATCCCGACTGCATACAAGCACACTGAACATCAGGCCTTTTACTCAGTTACACTCCTGCCTGCAGATGCTTTTAATAATCAATGTGCCCATAACGAGTGGGTGTTGATAATCGGTCAAAATCCAGCTAGTTGGGTTTAGGTTATAAGATGATCTGGTTAACCTGTTACAGCGGTGACATTCACTGCTCAGAGTGAAATAGATTGATTGGTTTCAATCGACCTGAGTTGGATTTTAACTGGAAGGCAGCAATAATTCATTGCTTGAAGAGAACGCATCCTATTTTTGATTTGCCAAATCAGGATCTTAAAGCAATGAATTGTCAGGTCTGCTCAACACTGTTTTTCCCCACCTGGTGGGAGTGTCGGGTAGTGTTCTAACACACAAAACATCATCGAGAATCAGAACATGGGCTCACATCCATGTTTTATCACTTGGCAGGACCAGAATCTGAGTCCAGTCCACAAGTCGGCTGGAACATTGCAGGAGACTGTCATGAGCTGCTGCTTCTTTCGGGCTTTTAATTTCCTTTTTTAAAACACAGTTATGGTTTCAACGCAGTCATATGGAGACAATATGCAGGCAACTGAAGATTGGGGATTAAATTGTTTGGAGTACTATGGATGGCTGACTTCACTGTGCACCTTTAAATGATAACACAGCCTCCATGTGTTACGTAACCTTTCTTATAGGGGTGTCAAGAATTTCTGGCTTGCAAGCCAAGGACAGGTCAAGAGGGACCAAAAACAGTGGAGTTCATACTTACCATTTACAGCAGGAGACAGGCTGTGGTCTCTTTCTGCATGCCTTTTATTCCCTTTCAGAGTACGGCTGTTTATATTGGACCCCTCCAGCATACTCACTATGTCATTCCGGTCAATATTCTTCAGGGCTGAATGCAAACTTTCCACTGACAAGACAGAAGCATCAGGTCAATATGGTGAATGATAACAATACCTCGTCCTTTCATTGTGCTCATTGAAAAACAGAGTTCAGAACATTAAGAACTTTTTGGGACAGAAAAAGCCCATCTCTTTTCACACTTACTCACCAGATCCCTCAGTCCCTTCTCTCTCCGCAAACACATTCTTGAGCCAATTTGCACTGTTCACTTCGATGGCTTTCTCTGGGTCGTATTCATAAACTTTATACTTTACGGAATAAAAAGTTCTGCCTGACTTTCCGTGTTACTCCGAACTTCCTGCGAGTTGCCAGCCCTTCTTCCCTTCCAGTGCACATTCACCACCTAAATCCCCATCGTTACTCTTCAGAATAACACCCCATGTTCTTTTCTCTCATTTGCACCCATCCTGGTGATGGCTCTTCATGGTGAACACATGCCCAGGTCAGGTATAACATGGGTTATGTGGAGAGTAAAGCTCCCTCTAACCTAACCTGAGAAGGCCATCCCTCACTACACAAGTATGCTGTTTGTATGACCAACACGAGCCATCCTTGTGACCTTTCCAATCGCTCCGATACAGCTGTGTTTTTTATTACATATATATAAATAAATGCACCATTAAGTTTCCGAGGTAGATTTTTTCACTTTAGTTTGCAACTTTATGCTGGTGGTAAGTATGAACATGGACAATGGTTGCCATTGTATTCTGTGTTGTCAGTGGCAGATACCGCCCACTGAACGATTAATAACCGGGACAAGATTCCTTCATTCTTCTCAGAAATCGTTTGCAGTTGATTCAATGGGAAACAGCAGGCTGGATATATTATATCGGCATAATTGTATTGAACTCCTTGTTCAATTGCCTCACATTGTTTGTTCATGGTTCTGTTCAACGCCCTTCAAAATATCATGACACATGGAATGAGAAGAGGCCATCCAGCCTGTGGCATTGCAGAGCTCTGACGGGGAGCTCACACTGGCACAGGCACGATGATCTTTGCTGAAACTGAATGCCCATGATTCCCCAGACAAGCCCATCTATCTCGTACCTGCCAAGGACTCTCCCAAACCCATTTAACCCCTTCAAGGATTCCTGACCCAAGCAAAACTTCGGAATATTCATCAGTCCCCACATCTCTACTATTCAGCCCTGGTCTCTGGTTCCGGACAGCAGAACGACTGCACCTGACGAATGCCATGGCTCATAGACCCCCTACCATCCCGAGCCCAGCAGGACAAGCACCAATGTATCCTGTGGAGTATGTAAGTCTGCACTTGGACATCAATACAGTTCCCAACCAAACATCTATCCAATTCCTCTCTTGAAACAGCATCAGCTGCTTTAGCTGGGAGTCTGTTTCACATTCTTACTTTTGTCCAGAAAAATACATTTCTTTTAAATTATGCTCTTGTACCTTTTTTTAAAAGTTTGTTTCTTTTTATGCCACTTGGTTTCGGCGAACATAGCGGTGGCCCAGGTTATATTTTTGCACCTACTTTTGGCTCTCTTTCCCTCGTGGCTGGCCCACAGGTTGAGGAGTGCAGCGCTCTGCTCAAGCAGCGAGTTGGGGTTCTCCACCCGGATCTTGTTGATGTCGTTCACTGAGAATTGCAGCTCTCTTGCCAACTCTGAAAACCGACAAGGAGGAGATCAACAGTTAGTTACAGCGGCATACGGAGGAACCGCAGTGACCACCGTCTCTGGGAGCCCTTTCGGAGAAACTTGCTGAGATTGTGTTATCAAGAAGAGGTACAGAGAGGCTGGAGGGAGGTATTTTCGATGGGACGTTGGCTCAAGGCCAAAGGAACGAATGCAGAGGCTCTCTGCTTCTCGCTGGAGGCTCTTCAACTCAGATAAAAACAGGAAATGCTAGCGGGTCCACCAGCATCTGAGAAGAGGGAAATTCATCTTCAGGACAGATGGCTCTGTTAAAAACCTTTTTTTTCTCTTTTCAGATGATTGATGATGGACGCGCCATATATTCCCAGGATTTTCTTGTTTTATTTTAGATTTACAGCGTTCATAGTTTTTATTTTCATTTCCTCTGCTGGAAGAAGTGTTTTAAGATGGATGACTCCCCTCCCACCCAACAGGGGATGTACCTCCTCACCACCCAGCTGCTTTTCCAGGAGAAGTGGGCCGTGCAGATGTGGCGCACTGGAAAAGTGCGCGCAAGAGGGGCAATGGTTGCTCACACTGCTTTAAATGACATCTTCCAGAGGATGCACAGGAGTTCCCAACTTCGGTTTGTGCCAGGATGGATGACCCCCGCATGAAATGTGTGCAAAAACGAGCACACTCACCTTCGCCTTGCTCCTGACACCAGCACACTTTTTCCCCATTTGCAGCTGGACAAACTAACCTGGAATTCTGCCCTGATTCGGTCGGTGACCTCCCTCCATATGGCTTGCACCTGTGCTATTACGTCAACTCCCAAATAGGGCCAACTCTCCTTCGGAGCACCTCCTGCGGCAGGACCTCCAACTCTTCAGCAACCATCGGGAACAGTGTCGTGCACACGTCCCCACTGTGCCGCGATGAAGAAGTGATCCACTTCCTGGCCATCGGTACCATTTATCCTTCAAAAGTGAGCCGCAGCCCTTTAAAAGCTGCTATCTTGCCAGATTCTGACACTCCCCAGCCAGATATGCCGTCGGCCAAGCTCTCAGGGGAAACTTTTCTCAGGCGCCAGTTGCCGATTCAGAACGGGGGCGGGGTGGGGGGCGGGTGTGAACTCATCAAGTGTCAGCCGTGGCTCAGTGGCAGCACGTTAGCCTCTTGAGTCAGAGCACTGTGAGTTCAAGTCCCGCTCCAGAGGCTTGAGCACACTCCCAGTGCAGTACTGAGGGTGTGCTGCACTGTCGGAGGTGTCGTCTTTCGGATGAGGCATTAAACCGAGACCCCGACTGCCTTCTCAGGTGGACGTAAAAGATGCCACGGCACTATTTTGAAGAAGAGCAGGGGGAGTTCTCCCTGGGGCCAATATTTATCCCTCAACCACCATCACTAAAAAACAGATTATCTGGTCATTATCACATTGCTGTTTGTGGGATCTTGCTGTGTGCAAATGGGCTGCCGCGTTTCCTACATTGCAACAGTGACTACACTTCAAAAAGTACTTCATTGGCTGTAAAGCGCTTTGGGAGGTCCTGAGGTCATGAAAGGCACTATATAAATGCAAGTCCCTCTTTCTTTCATCACAAAATTCAGTGCAGCCTGCCCTCTCGAGCTGCTCGTGCAGGGAGGCTGTGCCATGAGTTTGCTCAACTCCAATATTGCCATTCTCCTAAAATCGGGGCTATAACCTTTGCCTCAGTAATCATTTCTCATCACCCACTGTGTGAAGAAGAATCTTCTTACTTCCCCTTTCATTCTTGCAGTGATAATCCTGACACTATGCTCCTCTTCACCCGTTCACCAACCCTCTCATTATTTTGGAAACCTGCAATAGATTTCCCTCCAACCTCCTCTGTTCCAGTGGGAAAAAAAAAACAGCAGATTTTTTTTCTGAGCCTTTCTTGATGATTGTAACTTTTCATCCTTGGCAATTTTCCAATGAATCTTGACTGTACCCCTTGATATGACTCGGACATCCTTCCTACAATAGGGTGCACAGAACTGCCTGCAACTGTGGCGTAACCAATGTCTTGGACAAATTCAACATCACTTCCTTGCTTTTATATCCAAAATCCACAATTGTATTTGCCTTTTCTACCTGTGCTCCCACCTTAATAAATCTCAGTAGGCCATCCTCACAAAATGACAGAAATATGATCAATAGGTTTGAGACCACAAAAAGCACAAGTCAATGAAAGGATTGAGCGTCAAGGATCAGGGAAAGTGTAACTAGTTCAGTCCTTCAGATATTAATAATCTTGAACTTGTACTCACCGGCCCAGCTAAGGCCAAGCTGCTCAGCGATGAGGGACATCTTCATCTCCGCGCGTTCTCGAGCACTCAGAGAAGCTGGAACATTTCAAACACAGCGTTACAGGCCCGCTAAAACCTTTATTCCTCATTGAACATCTCAACTCTTTTTCAATGCACTTCAGTGAGGAATTAGTCACTTTTGTTGACTCTCACAGAGGCTCCGATGGTTTTCGCCCCCCACCTTGATGTTCTTCCATCAAGACCACACAGTGTACAAAGCAAGAGCTCTCAGGAGCTTGGCTGTAAAATTCAGCCAGGATCATGGAGGTGGCTATCCCGAAGGTGCTTCGTCTGTTCGTTTCATGAGATCTGTACCTATCTGTCCAACACTTGTGCTTATGATCTTCAACTGGCTAGTGCAGGGGCTGCAAAGTAATATTGGGGTGTTCATTCCGGTGAGTCTCGGCCATTTCTAAAATAGATAAAAGTACTGCTATCTTGAAATAGTGTTTGGCAAATCTTTTCTTTGAGAAGGAAGAGAGTCCAGCACTGTCTCCATGGTGGCTGTGACACGATGCTGAGGTTCATTAATTTACTCGTGCATTTATAAACAAATGAAAAAAACAGTTTGCCCATCACTTTTTGTGAGAGGCCTGCAGAGGGGGAAAAGGTGGGGAGAAGGAAAAGATTGGGAAGGGGGAGAGAGAGAGAGATTGGGAAGAGGAAGGAGGGGAAGGGAGGAGAGAGAAAAGAAAGAGGAAGAAAGACGGAGGGTAAAGTGAGAAACTGAGTCAGGTTTCACAATAGACTGAACGAAGTTAAACTTCTGTCTTATAATAATCTGTGCTCCTCACAAACCTCCCAGCGTTGACGAGGAACAGTTTGGAGACCTGGGGGTAATTTGGACACTGCGGCGATATTGTTTCGGCCTCCAGTTATACATCTCTCCCGATTTACAGTTCAATTGACTTTAATTACCTTTACTCTATCGCCCAACGTCAAAATGACACCAATAGAAAGAGGAAAGGGCAAACCTTCATGCCATCCGTGCCCTGCCAACAGTGTGATGGCACCGTGAAGTGACCGTTGTATCCTAAAGAGTGGGTTCCCGAAACATGGCGAGGCTACGTACAAACCCACGGGATGCTCATTTCCAAATACTTTCCAAACCGCGCGCTGCTCTTATTTTAGCGGTGGGGGCGGGGGTGAGATAAGCTGGCTCCGTACCCATTGCTGGCTCGTTCAGTGTGCTGTATCGTTCACGCAGCGCCAGGGGGGTCAGGTTCCGTCGCCTTTCCTCACTGCCGTCGATCTGCCGGGAGAAAGAATTTGTTTTGAAAAGCAGCAGACTTCCAATATGTTGGCCATGTGTGACGATTGTAATTTGTTGGGGGAACTAGCACCCATGATGGCTGCCCCCAAGTGCATGCAGTCAGCAAGGTCAAATTCTTACAGGCTCACGGCTGTGTTCGTTTCTTTCTTGTGTGACTGCAATTCAAGGTACGACTGCTTCACGGAGTGATAGCGAGGCCATGCCAACCACCACCAGGATCTCAAGCTATGGATTTCTTTCTCCCTCATCTTTTCCTTTCCTCAACTCTTCATCCATTTGTGCTATCCCCCTCCCTCTTCTTCCTCCTTTACAGGTACCCTCCTACTCAAGGAGGTACAGTTTCATTTTGCATGGCTGTCATTTTCATTTACAGTTGTCAATGTGCAAAGTTAAGGAATTTCAAACACTGAGCAGCTCCCTCTCCTGATTCATGCTGAGGTACAATGCCGTAGATACCAACAGCCCCAGTGACCCTCCTTCATGTGTGGCTATTCATCCGTGGAGGCATCACGTCCACATTCCCCCAGGGGGCAGGGATAGTAATCAGGCTGATTATTCCATTTCCTGGCCCAGGTGCACTGAGCCAACTGCAGGTGCTGCACTGGCCACGTTTCGGAATTGTGTGTTCAAGCTGTGACACTCTGCGTGTTACATTGTACATCTCTTGTGTGTCGACATTGTACATTACCTTTATGCAGGGAGGCATGGTGATATTCAGGTTACAGATAATGTGCTGCAGATCTTCATATTTTGTTGGCTTCCGGAGGAAGGAAATGTAGCCGGTCTGGTCTTTATTGAGATCTCTCACCTTCATAGACAAGAGAAGAATGTGAATAAAGGTTAGTTCAAACAGGTAAATATCATTTCCCCAAAGCTCTGGATCTGGTCTCACAAGTTTTGCTCCAATCTCCAATCCACCGAAAATCAGAAAACTTCATTTGCGGAGAAAAGGAAGATGAAGGGATTTGATTGGGATCCTTAAGGTTTTTACAGCTGTGGAGAATTTGGATCCAGGAATGGTTTTCGAGTGGATACATGAGTCGAGGACTCGTGGTGACAGTTTAAAGTTCAGAGTGTCAAAGGAAAATCGGAAATTTAGGCAGTGTATTTTTTTTTAGTAACAGGGTGTGAAGAACTGTGGAACAAATTACTTGCAAGGGCAGTCGAGCAGAAATCCAAGGGCAGGTTAGAAAAAAAGGACAGGATGAATTCCGATTAGGAAGGGGATACGGGCTATGAGTTCCAGAATCACGGGAAGGAAACTGATGGGAGGTTTGCAAGATTAGGCGAGATGGGGCAATGGTCTTCCACCAAAACATCACAATGTTAATGTTTCACCCAGCACGTCCATCTGCTGGTACACCACTGTTAGCACACCACTGCTAGTACACCATTGTTAGTTGACGAGTTAGTACACTACTGTTAATCCACGACTGCTAATCCACGACTGCTAATCCACTACTGCTAATACACTACTGTTAATCCACGACTGCTAATACACTACTGTTAATCCACTACTGCTAATCCACGACTGCTAATCCACGACTGCTAATCCACTACTGCTAATACACTACTGTTAATCCACGACTGCTAATACACTACTGTTAATCCACTACTGCTAATCCACGACTGCTAATACACTACTGTTAATCCACGACTGCTAATACACTACTGTTAATCCACGACTGCTAATACACTACTGTTAATCCACGACTGCTAATACACTACTGTTAATCCACTACTGCTAATCCACGACTGCTAATCCACGACTGCTAATACACTACTGTTAATCCACGACTGCTAATACACTACTGTTAATCCACGACTGCTAATCCACGACTGCTAATCCACGACTGCTAATACACTACTGTTAATCCACGACTGCTAATACACTACTGTTAATCCACGACTGCTAATCCACGACTGCTAATCCACTACTGCTAATACACTACTGTTAATCCACGACTGCTAATACACTACTGTTAATCCACTACTGCTAATCCACGACTGCTAATCCACGACTGCTAATACACTACTGTTAATCCACGACTGCTAATACACTACTGTTAATCCACGACTGCTAATACACTACTGTTAATCCACGACTGCTACTACACTACTGTTAATCCACGACTGCTAATACACTACTGTTAATCCACTACTGCTAATCCACGACTGCTAATCCACGACTGCTAATACACTACTGTTAATCCACGACTGCTAATACACTACTGTTAATCCACGACTGCTAATACACTACTGTTAATCCACGACTGCTAATCCACGACTGCTAATACACTACTGTTAATCCACGACTGCTAATACACTACTGTTAATCCACGACTGCTAATACACTACTGTTAATCCACGACTGCTAATACACTACTGCTAATACACTACTGTTAATCCACTACTGTTAATACACTACTGTTAATCCACTACTGTTAATCCACGACTGCTAATACACTACTGTTAATCCACTACTGCTAGTACATTACTAGTTTATACACCACTATTAGTACACTATTGTTAGTACAATACTGTTCATAGCTGAACACGTTACAATGACAGCCTTCCTGCACAGGTTCTCAGAGCACGTCCATTCCCACTGACCTTAATGGTGATGGGAAGGCGGTTTTCCTTAAATGAATGGAAATTGAAACAGCGCTGCTGTCCTGCTTTTCTCACGGGCACGATGTTGCCGGAACATTCCACATACAACGGCATTCCCTCTAGGACCTGAGTAAGAGAAAAACACAAGTGCGGTGCTGACATGCTGCAAACACAAGATTTGTTTTGAATTGTAGGATCAGGAAATGTGAGAAAACTAGACTCTCGTTCCTTCTGCCTTCCTCTCGCAACGTGCCTTAAACGGGTCGTGAAGCTTCACAAGCACCAACCCCCCTCGGTGTGTGAGGCGAGATAGTGAATGTCAGCGGGCTATTTAACTGCCTGGGGCGTCACAGCCGAGCTGAATGCTGCCCTCCCCCATTGTGCACATACTTAAACATTCCAGCAGGGGTGGCTGGATACCAACCAGGAGCAAGAACCCGGGCTGGAATGGTTCCCTCCATCGCCCGGGGTTACTGGAGGCCAACTGTGGCACAATTGCTGCCCTTGGAGCAGGCGATCTGCTGTCCTCAGTCTCAGCCAGGGATCCACATAAGCAAAGGGAGCAGCATTTCAGAAGGTTTACAAAGTTTCACAAAGAGATCTCTGCGTTTAGTATTTAACTGTGCAGGAAAATAGCATTAAACAGCTTCCTGGATGTGCAAGGAAGAAACAAACTTGGGTTTATATCACTCCTTTCACATCCTCAGGATGTCCCAAAGTGCTTCACAGCCTATTAATTACTTTTGAAGTGTAGTCACTGTTGTTATGGAGGCAAACACGGCAGCCAATTTGCGCACAGCAAGCTCCCACAAAGAAGCAATGTGATGAATGACCAGTTAATCTGTTTTTGGTGGTGTTGGTCGAAGGAGAAATGTTGGCCAGGACACTGGAAGAACATTCTGCTCTTCTTCGAATCGTGCCATAGGATCTTTCACATCTACTTGAACAGGCAGAAGAGGCCCAAACTACAACCTTTTATCTGAATGCTGCATTGTCGGCACCTCCGACAATGCAGCATTCCCTCAGTGCTGCACTGGAGTCAGCTCAGCTGGTTAAACTCTGGCAGTCCCCCCGTGCATACTTGGGGGGGGTCTCTGAGCTTGGGCTCTGCCAACCTGCACCAAGCTCTCTGGGCTTGAGAAAGTGGTTATGTCCCGACGGGGAGAGAGTGTACACTGCGGATTGGGCATAGAGACTCGACCGAGGTGGGTTTCTCGGTAGCTTGGTGCGGAGACTTAAACATGCAGACAGATTTCTGCACACTGGACACCGAGCTGACTGAGGTGGGTGCTAATAGTGGGGTATGTTCGTTCCCCCAAAGCAGATGGCAATGTTGCTCTGTGCAAAATTGCACAATGGTGCTTCCTGGTGGGTAAAAACAGCACGATACCCGCAAAAGAATATTTAAATAGTATGGACACATTGCGTGACATACACAGGACCGTTAATGTGTGGAAAAATGTGCAAACATTCCCTCAAAAGTACATTTTCACTCTTTGTTGTACGGAATTTCTTTACATCTGAATGCTCACAATCACAAGGACATGAGGCTCAGTTGGTAGCACTCTCGCCTCAGAGTCCGAGGTTGGAGGTTAATGCCCCACTCCAGGACCTGAGCACATAATCCAGACTACCCTGTAAAGAGCCGCTGTCCTTTGGCTGAGACATTAAATGGAGGCCCCATTTGCCTGTTGAGGTGGATGTAAAGCATCCCATGGGACGATTCGAAAAAGAGGGGCGAGTTTCCCAACGTCCTGGGCAAGATGCCTGCCTCAATCAACGCTCCCCAAAAACAGGTCATTCATTTCATTTGTTGTTTGTGAGATGTTTCTGTGTGTAATCGGTTGCTACCTTCACCGACAAAACAACAGTGAAGGCAGCGCGACTGCAATTCATTGACTGTGAGGTGCTTTGTAAGTCCCGAGGATTTGATCAGGAGCTGTGTAAATGTGAGCTCTTCCCTTCTTTTCATGTCGAGGTCACTTACCGCTCTGAAGTCAGGGTGCTTGTCCACACTAATAAAACAATATCTCGCCTCTTTAAAGCACAGTGCTAACAAAGTGACCTGCAGTGTAAGGCCTGTGTTTGAAGACAAGTCCTCGAGGAACACACATTCCCGCTTTTACATCACAGAAAGAAATAAGGACGATTGTCCCTCGTTTGATAGCCAGACGTCATCGTCAGTTACAAAGAATTATCTTTACTTTACTACTCTTCTGGTTTTTTTTTTTCTCTTCCATCTTTCTGTTTGGTGGTTGACAAAACGTCAATGATACTCGAGCCTGAGACTGCCGTGTTGGGCGGGTGTTGTAGGGATATTGCCGAGATTGCACCTGTTCAATGTCCAACCCACCGATTCAGTATCTGCCCCATTCCTGAAGTGACAGTTGACTCACTCGCACCGTGGGACTCAGTAATTCCAAACCCAACAACACTCTGTGTGTCAAAATATAATATCGAAAGGGACATTAAAATCAATCAGAATTACTCGTAATGGGTTTCTAAAAGGGGTTTTTGACGCCATTTTTAAAATGTACTGTAACTGAACCACCCTCTTTAAACTGGGCTTGGATGTTGAGTCTCACTCTTTAAAAGGAGCCCTCTGCTAACACTTCTTTAAGTGGGAATAAAATGCCTTCTTACTGCAAGGGGTGAATGAGATGAGAACTTTACGCTTGCTGCCCTCTTTTTTTTATATACCAATCCAAAATGAGGCAAGCCAGCTGGCCGATCGCTCAATAATTGATTTCGAATTTCAATCAACCCTTGAAAGTAAAAGTGGCAGAGCAGTCACACCTCGATATCCCTGCTTCTTGCCACTTCAGTGAAGTTCTCGTGTTGCTCCAAGGTCTTGTCCACCTTGTCATCGCTCATGCAGTAGCAACGCAGTCGGCCATCCCTCCCATCATGCATCTTGGCAAACACAACGAACTTGGCCATGTACGGTACGGCCATCAACTCATTGTAGAGCTGGGTGGCAAAGTTTACTGCTTCTGCTGTCCGTGGGCAGTCAGCCAACCAAAACCTGCAGGAGAAAGGAGGCCGAGTTATCACCAAGCCGGACGATGCAATCCTGACCGAATGTGGAGAGATGGGACACTGGACCAGGATTAACGCTCAATCACGATTTCCGTTACAAGTGCTGATAAAGCGGAGGTGAAGAACACTCAATTAGTAAACCTTCCGACTCGTTCATTCAGAAACTCAGGCAAAAGCTAAGCAAGCGTCACTGAGCAGGCAACGTGGGAGTGGACTTACTGATCAACAGTTCAAATGAGCTGGTCAATGCAAGGTTGAGCAAGAAACGCTGTGCAGTTGAAGACGTTTGTGTTTGAATCAGGAGTTACACAGACAGGGGTCCTGTCTACACAATGGGGGTGAATGGGAAGGGCCTGGTCTGTTGCAATCCTATGCCGAGGGAGTTTATCTGCTTACCTTGCTGATACATTGGTCGTGAAGTTGGCACAGTCATTTGCGTGGATTAGTTTGGTGGTCCCTGTGATATCCTCCCACTGGGCAGTGCCAGTTCCTCCTGTCAGATAACCACAGCAATCCAAGGTTAAATCAGACAAAGGCCAATGAGATTCACACAACAATTGGTTCATACAAATTGTCACCACTGGGCGAGCCGTTGAATTATTTTAAAATGAGCTCCTTTGCCTTAGCAACATGCCACCACCTCAGGCTCTGCTTTTGCGACCAGCGACTAGCAGAGTTCTGAGGGTTTGTTGTGGGCCTTCGACAGTTTAACAATATGGAGGGGTGTACACCAAGCATTCTTGTTCAACTTGTTGATGACACTAAGCGCTCTGGCCAGGTGACTGGTGTCAGGGCAGATTGGCAGCACTCGCAGGGAGTGGGACGAAATGGCACAGGTGGAAAAGGAAAAAGGCTTGGGTTGGATTGCTGGTCGGCAAAAAATATCAAGCTCATCCGTCAATAACAAGGCGACTGAAGAACTGGATGGATGTCCAGGAAATCTGAGCAGACCCTGAAAGGCTTTACTCGTATCCTGCATAACTCGGGACTGAAATCACAACAGAAATTAAACCACTGCTCAAAATGTAACTGTATAAAACTCTGACAGGACAGTTGAAAATATGCAAATGGTATGTAAGATATTGGAATGAAAAGGTTGGCTGAGGTAATCAGCCTTTTTTTGTCTTGCACTTTTGCCTTGCATTGTTGTGATAAGTTTCCAATCTCTCCTCTGAAGGGGAAATCCTGAGTGGTTACAAAACACTTCCCCCAAGGGGCAAGAAACAAAATTGGTGGATGAGCAGCCCCACATCCTAGTGACTGGTTACAGAGGAGTATCAGCATGTAGTTGGGAGCAAGCCCAGACCTCACTGGGTGGAGAATGGTGCATGTACCAGGAGAAAATGGAAGGAAAAGAATTTACAAACAGAACCGTCTGAGAATGGTCTCGGGCTGTTTGCTGTATAATCTTTTATCTTATAAAATCATGGAATGAGACACCACAGAAGGCCATTTGGCCCATTGTGTCTATGCCGGCTCTTTGAAAGAGCTATCCAATTAGTCCGATTCACCTGCTCCTTCCCCATAGCCCTGCAAATTTTTCCCTTTCAAGTATTTATCCAATTCCCTTTTGAAAGTTATTATTGAATCTGCTTCCACCGCCCTTTCAGGCAGTGCATTCCAGATTGTAACAACTCACCGTGTAAACAAAATTCTCATCTCACCCCTGTTTCTTTTGCCAATTATCTTATATCAGTGTCCATTGGTTACTGACCCTCCTGCCACTGGAAGCAGTTTCTCCCTATCTACTCGATCAAAACCCTTCATGATTTGGAACACCTTTTTCAAATCTTCTCTTAACCTTCTCGGCTTTAAGGAGAACAATCCCAGCTTCCCTCGTCTCTCCACATAACTGAAGTCCCTCATCCCTGGTACCATTCTAGTGAATCTCCTCTGCGCCCTCTCCATGGCCTTGACATCCTTTCTAAAGTGTGGTGCCCAGAATTGGACACAATACTCGGCGCGGACTCGATGTGCCGAATTGCCTCCTTCCGCGCTGTAACCTTTCTAAGGTTCTACTCCAGCCGGGACCTAAGCCGTGATTTCTTACGGTTTCGCACATTATCTTCTTCCCTGCACTTGCAGCTCCTCCTGAGTGAGATCGGGAACTCATGAGGAAGGATTGCAAGCGGGAACCCGCACTCTGACGCCCGCACTTGCTGGGCTAAGTGTAGGTCAGTGCAGACAATGGGTAGGAGAGGGTCATTTAATTCTCAGACCTATAACACTGCACAGCAGTCGGAGGCTGGTCGACTCCCCTTCGCTGGTGTCCCGCGCATTATTCCTCCAGGACGGCGGCAGTGGGATGCGAAGACCTATCGGGATGTGGAATTTCCTCCTTCTGGGCTCCACGGTAACAATGGGACTGAACGTTGCCTGGTTACCCACTAACTTTGTCACCAGTTCGTCGGGAACGGGCTGAGCCTGCGGGAAGGAACGAATGGTAAGAGAGCGTCCAAGCCAAAACATAAAGAAATGATTCAACAGTTCAACGGTCCCCGTCCCAAAATTCGAAACACTCGGGCACCTGTTCACTTCAGACAATGTTGGCAGAAGAAGAAACGTATTATTAGGGTTTAACAATCTCCATTAGATGTTCAAGGACAGGAAACATTCGCCAATAGGCACTTGAAGCTCAACATTATTCTGCTGCCCCATTTATAATGAACAGGTTTGTGCCTCTGTTAAAACGGGGGACAGATCAATGTCAACTGAAGGAATTGAGCCAAGATTCCAGCCTCTGCTCATCTCGCTGTCCTTATGAGATTGTTTTTTTTTTGTTTTGGGCAGGATTGGAGCCAAATGTATCATCCTGATGACAAACACTTTGTGAAGGTGGTGTCTTGGAATTTCTCTCTCTCTCCCCACCGCCCCTCCCTCCTTCAACTGTTATCGGTAATTTTTTTAAAACTCTCTTTTTAGATTCCTGGCCCTTCACTCAGACTGGGTCCCACACAGGGCTGGACAATCATTGTCCACGTCCCCTGACTGAGCCTTTTCTGAGAGGCAATCTGGGAGGTACGGACTCTGGCACAGGAAGATTTCTCTTTTCCCACCGCTCCCTCTCCCTGAAAATGGGGAGATAACATTGGAATCGGAAGATAACATGAAAACTCAGCGAGAATTAGACAATGTGCGAGTTGATGGTGAGAATGCAACCTGAGGCAACTTTTGGAATCGGCTGCCGTGGAGGTTGCTGAGGAACCAGCGATATGGGATGCTTGTTTGCTAAAACAGTATAAAAGAGAGATACAAAGCAAAACTCATTGTGAACTTTAGCTGCCTTTGAGGAGAGGTACCGTGGATAGGCAATAGTTCACGATTCCCGGGGAGTTCTTTACACGTGAGTAGGACTGATGTGTACTACTCTGGAATGTGGTCTTCAGGTGAATGTTTTGAAACAATCATAAATGTGGTAAATTATTGGACATATTACTGTCTCTGGCTTTCACAAATCTGTTATTAAAAAGTATAAGGATTATCCAACCATCAGTTTTTGCACAGTTTCAATGTACCGATACCTCCAGTTATTTCTGAACACACTGTTCCTGCTGGCTGAGTGGGTAAAAGCACCAAGTGGTGTGGCACTGAGACACAAAGATCAGGAAGATCAGAATCTCAGTCCACCGTCTGTGCTGGGTTAGCAGGTTTGGAGCTCCATTGCTGACCCCAGCGACCCCATGCTTGGGAGGGGGAAGAGAGACTCAGCCTGAGTTCCGGCTCCTGATTCCTCTCCAGTAATGCCCTGCTGGAATGTGCAGGCGTGTGGATGTCAGGTGAGAACAGCTACAGCTCGGCTACGATTCTCCCCAAGATCAAACAGCTCCGCTGTGATTCTCCCCATGATCAAACAGCTCCGCTGTGATTCTCCCTGTGCACAAACATCGGCTGACATTCACGATCTAAGCTGATGTGCAGCAAGAGCCAAATACAGCTGAAAATACACAGCAGGTCAGTCAGCAATGTAAATTGTATAATTTATATCAATTAGTGTTCATTGTATTCAAGTGGTGGGTATCAATTGGGGACTCTCTTGTATCCTTTTTATAGGAGAGCTTATCTCGGGTGTGGTGTGTGTGTGTAAGGGGACTATCTGTGAATAAAGGCTTGGAAGCAACTGAAGACCAGGCTCCAGTATTCCCTCCTTCACCACATGACTGTCTAATTTTAACAAGCATCTGGAAAGAGGAAAGACAGGTTATTGAGGTGAACTTTCACCAGAACCAAATGGCCAATTGGGCAAGCGGAACTCTCCCTCAACGGAAGTCACTGAGGGTTGAGACAGCTGGAGTGGGGGACAATAATATTTCGTCAATAAAAGGAACCAGGGATGGTGTGCGACAGGACAGTGTTGCTCGGAAACATCCTCAATCTATTTTCAAAACTTCAGCTTCAAGAGAAAAACACCTTCTGCAGGCCTTTTATTCCCGCTGGTTTCCAAGTTGAGAGCAGGGGCGGGCTTGTGTTATTAATTATAGAGCGTGGGAAGGTTCTGTGATTGCGAATGGAATGGGCCAGTTGCTGACGTTACCTGAAGGCCCAGCCGGACTCTCTTGATCACTGCGGACGCAGGGAAGGAGGTCTGCACCTTTGGGACGTGCGTGCTGCTCAGGACGCCCCCCTCTGGCCCAATCCACTCGCTGTCTTGCCTGATACGAGAGACGACGGCAAAGTAAAGCGGGAAGTCCATGGAGACGATGCGGCAGATTCGCTTCCGCTCCAGCTCCTCCGGGCAGTCAAGGTCTGTGTGAACATCAACACCACGGTCAGCACAAAGCCGTGTCCGACACGGCATTTAGTAACGGCTCCCGTTACCGGGACTAATAATCCAAAGAGCGTGAGTTCAAATCCCACCGTGGCAGGTTGAGAATTTCGGAACATAGGAACAGGAGGAGGCCATTCAGCCCCTCGAGCCCGCTCCGCCATTTGATAAGATCATGGCTGATCTGTGATCTAACTCCATATACCCGCCCTTGGCACATATCCCTTAATACCTTTGGTTGCCAAAAAGCTATCTATCTCAGAATTTGAATTCAGTTCAATAAAAATCAGGAATTAAAAGACTAGTAATTGGCTAAAGTGACCCTGAACCTGTTGGATTGTCATAAAAAACCCAACTGGTTCACTGATGTCGTTTGGAGAGGGAAACCTGCCGTCCTTACCCGGACTGGGCCTATATGTGACTCCAGTCCCACACCAACGTGGTTGACTCTTAACTACCCTCTGAAGTGGCCTAGCGAGCCACTCAGTTGTAACTCACCGCTACCCCAGGGTAGCCAGGGACCGGCAATAAATGCTGGCCTTGCCAGCAACGTCCACACGCCGAGAATGGATTCATAAAACATTCTCAGCAGCGGCAGCAGCTCCCACAGAGCAAAGGGAGGGGCGATGGATGAAACAGAGTCAGCTGGTATCAGAATCGAACCAACATGCTCACCAGCACCATTAATTTACAGTTAAATCAAACCTGGATCCAATCATCATAGAATCATGGATTGATACAGCACAGAAGGAGGCCATTCGGCCCATCGTTCCTGTGCCGGCTCTTTGAAAAATGTATCCAATTAGTCCCACTCCCTTGCTCTTTCCCCATAGCCCTGTAAACCAATCTGGTTTTGAAGTTATGTTGGTTGCTCTCCTTGGTCATGTTATTTACCCACAATCCTTTGGTAGACTACCGTGCCCACCAAGGTGAGGGATAATCAGTGCTGGTAAACATGTTACCCAGCGGAGAAAGGGGGGGCGTTTGTCCGGCGGAGAAAGGGGTGCGTCTGTCCGGCGGAGAAAGGGGGGGCGTATGTCCGGCGGAGAAAGGGGGGAGCGTCTGTCCGGCGGAGAAAGGGGGGCGTCTGTCCGGTGGAGAAAGGGGGGCGTCTGTCCGGCGGAGAAAGGGTGGGGGGCGTTTGTCCGGCGGAGAAAGGGGGGCGTCTGTCCGGCGGGGAAAGGGGGGCGTCTGTCCGGCGGAGAAAGGGGGGGGGCCTTTGTCTGGCGGAGAAAGCGGGGGGCATTTATCCGGCGGAGAAAGGGGTGGCGTCTGTCTGGCGGAGAAAGTGGGGGGACGTCTGTCCGGCGGAGAAAGGGGGGGCGTTTGTCCGGCGAAGAAAGGGGGGGCGTCTGTCCGGCGGAGAAAGGGGGGCGTTTATCCAGTAGAGAAAGGGGACGTTTATCCAGTAGAGAAAGGGGGGCGTTTATCCAGTAGAGAAAGGGGGTGTTTATCCAGTCGAGAAAGGGGGGCGTTTATCCAGTAGAGAAAGGGGGCATTTATCCAGTAGAGAAAGGGGGCGTTTATCCAGTAGAGAAAGGGGGCGTTTATCCAGTAGAGAAAGGGGACGTTTATCCAGTAGAGAAAGGGGGCGTTTATCCAGTAGAGAAAGGGGACGTTTATCCAGTAGAGAAAGGGGGGCGTTTATCCAGTAGAGAAAGGGGGGCGTTTATCCAGTAGAGAAAGGGGGGCGTTTATCCAGTAGAGAAAGGGGGCGTTTATCCAGTAGAGAAAGGGGGCGTTTATCCAGTAGAGAAAGGGAGGCGTTTATCCAGTAGAGAAAGGGGGGCGTTTATCCAGTAGAGAAAGGGGGGCGTTTATCCAGTAGAGAAAGGGGGGCGTTTATCCAGTAGAGAAAGGGGGCGTTTATCCAGTAGAGAAAGGGGGGCGTTTATCCAGTAGAGAAAGGGGGCGTTTATCCAGTAGAGAAAGGGGGTGTTTATCCAGTAGAGAAAGGGAGGCGTTTATCCAGTAGAGAAAGGGGGGCGTTTATCCAGTAGAGAAAGGGGGGCGTTTATCCAGTAGAGAAAGGGGGGCGTTTATCCAGTAGAGAAAGGGGGCGTTTATCCAGTAGAGAAAGGGGGTGTTTATCCAGTAGAGAAAGGGAGGCGTTTATCCAGTAGAGAAAGGGGGGCGTTTATCCAGTAGAGAAAGGGGGCGTTTATCCAGTAGAGAAAGGGGGCGTTTATCCAGTAGAGAAAGGGGGCGTTTATCCAGTAGAGAAAGGGGGGCGTTTATCCAGTAGAGAAAGGGGGCGTTTATCCAGTAGAGAAAGGGGGGCGTTTATCCAGTAGAGAAAGGGGGGTGTTTATCCAGTCTGAGGTGAATTTGAATCCTGGCACCACAAATAACCCTCGAAATTGGACCCTTGTAACCTGCTCTTACTCAAATGAATCTCGAAGCTGCCGGTACCATAAAGTGAAAAACAAACTAATGTAAGGCTATTGCAGTTTGACTGTGAATTGGTCAAAGCCAACTCGTGTTGAGATGTATTTGAACAGCATGTCACACCCCCTTCTAACCCCCCCGGTGCCACCCCCAAACACACACACACACCTTCATCCATTCCATTCAGGAGCTGATCCAACTGTTCCATTTCAGGTCGGTTGCGATGGTCCTTCCATGCTGATCCATTCTCACTCCGCAGGACTATGAGCTCCCGGTCAGTATGTTCCACTGAGGCAAAATGCGGAATTTCCACAATGACAGGCCTAAATAAAGAGAGAAAAAGAGAAAAGGGAGAAAGAGAGAGATTGGGAGAAAGAGAAAAGGATTCAATGGGCAGGAGAGACAAAGACCAAGAGAGAGAGAGAGTGAGGAAAGAAACAAGGCAGACAGAAAGAAAGGCAGAGACAAAGAGAAGCATTCAATTTTCAGATTTATTTCTGAATTGAAGGGCCAAAATTCTTTAATTGGGACTTTCACATAGAAGATTCTCACAAGTCTTTGAAGAGAAAGTTCCATAATGAACAGATGGATTCCCAGCAGAGTTCAAGGGCAATGTGTGGAGGGTAAAGCATCTGAACTCCACCACTGCCATTGATCTAGAACACCGGCCATGATCCAGAACAAAGTCCGCAATCTAGGACACTGCCCGTGATCTAGAACACTGCCTATGATCCAGAACAAAGTCCGCAATCTAGGACACGGCCCATGATCTCGAACACTGGCCATGATCCAGAACACTGGCCATGATCTAGAACACTGGCCATGATCCAGAACAAAGTCCGCAATCCAGGACACGGCCCGTGATCTAGAACACTGCCCGTGATCCAGAACACTGGCCATGATCTAGAACATTGGCTGCGATCTTGGACACTACCCGTTATCAGCCCCAGTTTGGGTATTGTTATATGATGTCATGGAGGCTGAACATGGAGGAATTGTTGTTGACTTTTTAAGACACACAAACACCAAACATTTGGAAGGCGAATGCAATCACAGAACACTTTTCCAATTGTGAAAGTTAATGGAGTTCGAATCAGAACTTTGTGTTACGAGATTCTCAACCCAGAATACACCTGAACTTATGTTTTAATTCTATTTTGATAAAGGATGTGTCAAGATTTCTATCTGAAGTGCAACTTGTGTTGCTTTGACCGGTAGCCTGGGACTTCAGGCCAGTTCTTCTCCTTATTTAGAATGAAGAAGTCTCCTTATTCCAGATCCCTCAGTCGCTGGACACAGTCTATAAGCAAGACTTTTAACACAGTCTGTAGATTCTTGTTCTGGATCATTTCTATGCTGAATTGGACAGACAACCAAATTGCTATTGCAATGTAATTTCGTTTTGTGCATGCGCTTGAAAGTTGGCTGGAAGATTGAAAGACTCGACCCCACCCTGCCCAGCTATCCTGCCCATTCTCGACTTGACAAAGCAGCCCCCACTTCCATTCACCATTCATTAAATGTTGCACACAGGTACGTACCCCAGGAACTGGGTACCAGCCGGTCCCAGCGCTATCACCCTGCTTCCCAGCCCTTCTCCTTCCACCAGCGGTGGGGGGCTGACCAACTTCTGAGACTTCACCAGCCGGCAGGTGATGCGTGTCGGAGCGTTGCACGTCCGTGGTGGGATGATGACTCGCAGCCCATTGTGTCGGCTTCCTCTCATCGAGCCTCCGCGCGCATCCACCATGAAACTCACCAGAAATCTGCCAAAGAGAGAGGATGTGACATGGGTCAGTATGGAGCAACTTCCATAGTTTGGGTGGAGTCCATGATACAGCAGGCTGTAACTGGCCTGTCTTCGGAGCTATCTTGATGGGACAAATGGACTAGCCATCCCATGATTTTTTGTGTTCTTCTGAGTGATCTACATTGGCCATTATGGTATCTTCCCAAACAATTAATGCCCTTTGTTGGTAACAGGTGGACCAATGCTCCAGGTATGAGTTGAATCAATGTTTCAAGTATTAACCAGTCCACACCAAACTCATTGAGGATTGAGCATATTTCTGTACTGACCACTTCAATCTCATGGGCGCTTCTGTTTTCAAGAAGGCCATTTGTAATTTTTATTCCAATCTGGAGCCAGGACCATTCCTGAGCTCTTCACTTCTTCCGATCTTCACTGTTGTGACTTTAAGGGGTGGATTTTTTGCTTTGCTCCTTTCCCGTTTTTATTTCAGGCGAGCTGTTATTCTTTTGCGCGGAGTTTTTCCAGCCCCCGGGGGTTGCTGTAGCAAGTGGCACAGCTCCTTTTGTCGCCCCCTCCAACCAAGGCAGGTGACACAGCAGTGGCACAAATACAGCTGGGAGCCCACCAAAAAGTTGAGCCCAGAAGATCCGCCATGGATCGATGGTGGTCGGAACATTCGGAACAGGACTTGGTCCTTCAGCCCCTCAGGCCTGCTCCGCCATGCGATGAGATCACGGCTGATCTGCACCTCAACTCCATTTACCCGCCTTTGCTCCATATCCTTTGACACCCTTCGCCAACAAAAATATGTTGATCTCAGTCCTGAAAGCTCCAACTGTCCCAGCATCCAAGTTGCAAACCCCCACTACCCTTTGTGTGAGAAAGCGTTTCCCAACTTTGCTCCTGAATGGCCTCGCTCTGATTTTAAGATTATGTCCCCTTGTTCTTGAAGGCACGGAGCTTGCCCCACCATTCCTGAACATCCCGATAATTCTCCCAGGGCAGTCCTGACTTTCACCTCATCATTCCAGGCCCTGACTGCAGTGGGATCAGCTCCAGTTGTTGCAGACCCAACAAGCACTGCATCAAAAACAGATCCCCAAATCCCACCTTGTTCACCCAGTGCTGCAATGTGTTGCAGCCACTAAGAAAGACCCCTCATTCGGGTCATTTCCTTCTCATTTTTGCATTGCTCTGTCTCCCCCCGCCCCTGCCCCCATACCAGTTTGGTTATGAATTTTACTTACTTTGCAGTGTAAATTAAAAACTTCATTTTGATTACAATTCTTCTCGCAAATGGAAGAGAGCTATTTTAAGCTGTGATGCTTCAACTGAAGATCACATTGATAATTTAAAGCTTTTGCAATCAATTTTTAAAGAAGCACAGATCCTGTCAGCAGACTCATTAAGAAAGTCATTAAAATGAAGCTAGGAGAGAATGAGATGCCCCAAACACAGGAGATTCGGAATATTTATTAGGATTTGCATTACAGCTCAGCAATTAAAAGCCTGCCTGCTGACTCTTCAACAGGTTGCCACCTCATTGAGTGTGTTAATATAGCTATAAGACATTAGTGCACACTGAATAAAAGCTGGCAGCTCACCCCATCCACAACTGTATGGCCTGTGTATGTCTCTGTATAGGTTCAGCACACACTGTGTCGTTCACCCCGATTGGGCACTATACTGTGTGTGGAGATTTTGTACCAAGTCTTGTGTAAAATCAGCACACACTCGGTGAAGGCGGGCAGTACTTCCCAATCGAGTCCTGTGGAGCTTGTCCTCCCATTTCTGCTTCTGTGCATGTTCAGCATACACCAGATAAAAGGGAACAACTCCACTCGTGTGTGATCCTGCACAACTCTTGGGTGTGTCTCCGTGCTAATTCCTGTCAGTGTATTCTAACACGGGGTAAAGGATGAACATGGTACCTTTCTCTCCTCTCTGCGAATGTATGGCTTGACTACGTCACAATGTCAACACTCGTAGATGTGCACTGTAGACTAGATAAGTCGTACGTCTGGGGCAACACAGAAATTAACAATTACTCCTCACAGCACCGATCTGTTTCTGACGGAGGGAGAGCAGTTACTGTCAACGGATACAGTGGCTAAGAGCCGCTTCTAGACTAATGGGAGGAGGCCATTCAGCCCCTCGAGCCTGTTCCACCATTCAATTCGATCATGGCTGATCTGTATCTTAACTCCATCTACCCATCTTGGTTCCATAACCCTTAATCCCCTTGCCTAACAAAAATCGATCAATCTCAGGTTTGAAATTTTCAATTGACCCCCAGCCTCAACAGCTTTTTGGGGGAGAGAGTTCCAGATTTCCACTCCCCTTTGTGTGAAGAAATGCTTCCTGACATCACCTCTGAACGGCCGAGCTCTAATTTTAAGGACTCTCCCACCAGAGGAAATAGTTTCTCTCTATCTACCCGATCAATTCCTTTAATCATTTTAAACTCCTCAATGAGACCACTCCTTAATCTTCTAATCTCGAGGGAATACAAGCCGAGTCTATGCAACCTGTCCTCATAATTTAACCCTTCCGGCCCAGTATCATTCTGACAAAAGGAGTGATATTCTGGGATGTTTCCACAGCTGGACTGGTGGTGGAAAAACGAATAAAACACTGACTGCTGTTACATAATAAAGATTTTTGAATTCGCATCAACACCTACCATCAGAAAACAAGGCAGGGCCCCAGCCCCTGTATCCCTAGTCTGTCTCATGACCCGAGCCCCTGTATCCCTAGTCTGTCTCATGACCCCAGCCCCTGTATCCCTAGTCTGTCTCATGACCCCAGCCCCTGTATCCCTAGTCTGTCTCATGACCCCAGCCCCTGTATCCCTAGTCTGTCTCATGACCCCAGCCCCTGTATCCCTAGTCTGTCTCATGACCCCAGCCCCTGTATCCCTAGTCTGTCTCATGACCCCAGCCCCTGTATCCCTAGTCTGTCTCATGACCCCAGCCCCTGTATCCCTAGTCTGTCTCATGGCCCCAGCCCCTGCATCCCTCGTCTGTCTCATGACCCCAGCCCCTGTATCCCTAGTCTGTCTCATGACCCCAGTCCCTGTATCCCTAGTCTGTCTCATGACCCCAGCCCCTGTATCCCTAGTCTGTCTCATGACCCCAGCCCCTGTATCCCTACTCTGTCTCATGACCCCAGCCCCTGTATCCCTAGTCTGTCTCATGACCCTAGCCCCTGTATCCCTAGTCTGTCTCATGGCCCCAGCCCCTGTATCCCTAGTCTGTCTCATGACCCCAGCCCCTGTATCCCTAGTCTGTCTCATGACCCCAGCCCCTGTATCCCTAGTCTGTCTCATGACCCCAGCCCCTGTATCCCTACTCTGTCTCATGACCCTAGCCCCTGTATCCCTAGTCTGTCTCATGACCCCAGCCCCTGCATCCCTCGTCTGTCTCATGACCCCAGCCCCTGTATCCCTAGTCTGTCTCATGACCCCAGCCCCTGTATCCCTAGTCTGTCTCATGACCCCAGCCCCTGTATCCCTAGTCTGTCTCATGACCCCAGCCCCTGTATCCCTAGTCTGTCTCATGACCCCAGCCCCTGTATCCCTAGTCTGTCTCATGACCCCAGCCCCTGTATCCCTAGTCTGTCTCATGACCCCAGCCCCTGTATCCCTAGTCTGTCTCATGACCCCAGCCCCTGTATCCCTAGTCTGTCTCATGACCCCAGCCCCTGTATCCCTACTCTGTCACATGACCCTAGCCCCTGTATCCCTAGTCTGTCTCATGACCCCAGCCCCTGTATCCCTAGTCTGTCTCATGACCCCAGCCCCTGTATCCCTAGTCTGTCTCATGACCCCAGCCCCTGTATCCCTACTCTGTCTCATGACCCTAGCCCCTGTATCCCTAGTCTGTCTCATGACCCCAGCCCCTGTATCCCGAGTCTGTCTCATGACCCCAGCCCCTGTATCCCTAGTCTGTCTCATGACCCCAGCCCCTGTATCCCTAGTCTGTCTCATGACCCCAGCCCCTGTATCCCTAGTCTGTCTCATGACCCCAGCCCCTGTATCCCTACTCTGTCTCATGACCCTAGCCCCTGTATCCCTAGTCTGTCTCATGACCCCAGCCCCTGTATCCCTAGTCTGTCTCATGACCCCAGCCCCTGTATCCCTAGTCTGTCTCATGACCCCAGCCCCTGTATCTCTAATCTGTCTCATGACCCAAGCCCCTGTATCCCTAGTCTGTCTCATGACCCCAGCCCCTGTATCCCTAGTCTGTCTCATGACCCCAGCCCCTGTATCCCTACTCTGTCTCATGACCCTAGCCCCTGTATCCCTACTCTGTCTCATGACCCCAGCGCCTGTATCCCTAGTCTGTCTCATGGCCCCAGCCCCTGCATCCCTCGTCTGTCTCATGACCCCAGCCCCTGTATCCCTCGTCTGTCTCATGACCCCAGCCCCTGTATCCCTAGTCTGTCTCATGACCCCAGCCCCTGTATCCCTAGTCTGTCTCATGGCCCCAGCCCCTGCATCCCTCGTCTGTCTCATGACCCCAGCCCCTGTATCCCTAGTCTGTCTCATGACCCCAGCCCCTGTATCCCTAGTCTGTCTCATGACCCCAGCCCCTGTATCCCTAGTCTGTCTCATGAACCCAGCCCCTGTATCCCGACTCTGTCTCATGACCCTAGCCCCTGTATCCCTAGTCTGTCTCATGACCCTAGCCCCTGTATCCCTAGTCTGTCTCATGGCCCCAGCCCCTGTATCCCTAGTCTGTCTCATGACCCCAGCCCCTGTATCCCTAGTCTGTCTCATGACCCCAGCCCCTGTATCCCTAGTCTGTCTCATGACCCCAGCCCCTGCATCCCTACTCTGTCTCATGACCCCAGCCCCTGTATCCCTAGTCTGTCTCATGACCCCAGCCCCTGTATCCCTACTCTGTCTCATGACCCTAGCCCCTGTATCCCTAGTCTGTCTCATGACCCCAGCCCCTGCATCCCTCGTCTGTCTCATGACCCCAGCCCCTGTATCCCTAGTCTGTCTCATGACCCCAGCCCCTGTATCCCTAGTCTGTCTCATGACCCCAGCCCCTGTATCCCTAGTCTGTCTCATGACCCCAGCCCCTGTATCCCTAGTCTGTCTCATGACCCCAGCCCCTGTATCCCTAGTCTGTCTCATGACCCCAGCCCCTGTATCCCTAGTCTGTCTCATGACCCCAGCCCCTGTATCCCTAGTCTGTCTCATGACCCCAGCCCCTGTATCCCTAGTCTGTCTCATGACCCCAGCCCCTGTATCCCTACTCTGTCTCATGACCCTAGCCCCTGTATTCCTAGTCTGTCTCATGACCCCAGCCCCTGTATCCCTAGTCTGTCTCATGACCCCAGCCCCTGTATCCCTAGTCTGTCTCATGACCCCAGCCCCTGTATCCCTACTCTGTCTCATGACCCTAGCCCCTGTATCCCAAGTCTGTCTCATGACCCCAGCCCCTGTATCCCTAGTCTGTCTCATGACCCCAGCCCCTGTATCCCTAGTCTGTCTCATGACCCCAGCCCCTGTATCCCTAGTCTGTCTCATGACCCCAGCCCCTGTATCCCTACTCTGTCTCATGACCCTAGCCCCTGTATCCCTAGTCTGTCTCATGACCCCAGCCCCTGTATCCCTAGTCTGTCTCATGACCCCAGCCCCTGTATCCCTAGTCTGTCTCATGACCCCAGCCCCTGTATCTCTAATCTGTCTCATGACCCTAGCCCCTGTATCCCTAGTCTGTCTCATGACCCCAGCCCCTGTATCCCTAGTCTGTCTCATGACCCCAGCCCCTGTATCCCTACTCTGTCTCATGACCCTAGCCCCTGTATCCCTACTCTGTCTCATGACCCTAGCCCCTATATCCCTAGTCTGTCTCATGACCCCAGCCCCTGTATCTCTAATCTGTCTCATGACCCTAGCCCCTGTATCCCTAGTCTGTCTTGTGACATGACCCTCAGCATCGCCTGTCCTTGACGCCGTGCAGTGTTGGATTTGGCACAAGGCGATGCAGTCTCAGAGCAGGGTAATGCCTGTAGCTGGAGGTGTGTGAGACAGAGGCAGGAGAAGTGGAGCTGCATAGATAGGCAAGTGGTTTATGGAAAAAAAAACAAAAAAGAAGGCACGACTTCGACTAGCCGTCTGCAGATTCTCTGTCCTCACTTACCCGGACCGGATAGGTTTGGCAACAGGAGTGACATTATGGGATGTTTCCACAGCTGGACTGCTGGTGGATATGCTACTAAAAACATAAAACAGAGATAGAGAGAGGCTGCATGATGTCATCTGCTAATTTTCTCTCGGGCCCCACTTCCCCAGGCTGGGGAGGAGCTGACGTTTACATCGAGCATTTCAACAATAAGAAAATGAAATGTAAAAAGAGGAAGAGAGAGAGAGAGACTGCACAAGGTAACCTGCACAATTCCTCTCCAGTCCCACTTACCCAGGGAGGACAATGCTGACACTGGGACTGTCAGTCGGGCTTGAACTATCGGACATTTCTGGAGCTGGACTGTTGGGTTCACTGATAAAAAATAAAACCAGAGAGACACTGCATGAGGTACTCCAGATAAAGTCTCCTCCAGCCCCACTTCCCCAGCACTGATTGGGGAGCAGATGTGGACATATTTTTTTTTTGTTTCAAAGGCAAGGCAAACGCAGGAAGTAAAATTTAAAATAAAGTGAGAGCAATCAAACGCAGACGCCCCCTCCACTCCCGCTTACCCTGTGTGGATGGGGCTGGCGATCGGGCTGATGTTGTCAGAAGTCTCCGTCGCTGGGCTGCTGGGCGTGAAGGAATCTTCATCAAAGTCCTTGGACACTGAGACAGACGGCTGCTGCTGCACAAGGAATGCAAGAGGAGGAGAGATTAAGGTGGTGTGAAACGAGACAAGGCAATTCCAGCAAGTCCATCCCATTCCTCCAATGTGCAACGCCCCCGCCCCGATGGACTTCATCCACCTTTCAATCTCCTGAGGGAGAATTCAGCTCCCTTTCTCTCAGACGTCTCAGGGTCTGCTGACCTCACGGTCCACCGTTCAACCTTGGCTGGTTGTTTCCCACAGACGACACTCCCTTGGTCACAACGGCCAGTGTGTTCCAGGCAGTATTTGAGGCACCCACAAATGACCAGTTCTTAGGACTGATGTTTTTGTTTTCATAAAAAAAAATGGGAGACGCGCGAGCTGAAGCATGAGTCGTGAAACGGGCAGAATCTTCCCAAACATATCTGTGGCCATAACTTCCACACGACCAGCAGCAATGGTGAACCAGTAAGCA